>NW_028232971.1:0-47324 GCF_057557595.1 Rhyacophila brunnea | reverse complement strand
AAAAAATATAAATCTATTATTTTTATAGAAACATAAAACATAGATTATCATATATAAATTGTCAAATATTTTGCTATAAAATACACTTTTTACAATAAAATCAAGTATTTATGCATTTTTCACTTTATATCAGAGCAATATTTATATTATTTCTGTATGTATATTTACTTTTTAAACATGAAAAATCCAAAAAAATGGCTAACTACTTTTTTATTATATGGTAAATGCATTATAAATAAATGTTGTAAGAAAATGCCAGAAAATAAAACGATTAATAACTAGTTATATGTAGAAAACTATCATATTTATTTTTTTATATATTAAAGAAATGGTATTTAACAAGCACTGTATTCTAAAATAGACATTTTTTCTTCATCCTAGCTGAACTATTTAACAATTTATGTATTTTTAGTACCAATAATTCATGATAAATGTACGATTATAGTTATATTCAACATTAGACGTGTTAATTTGCGGTAGAATAATACCAAAAAGGGGTTTTTATTCAGCTATCTAACAGAATTAGTACCTCTTTATGGTTATTTAGGCGATTATATGTATTAAATAGCAAATAAATCACCTAAATAGTTCATAAAAAATCTACTTCTTTAAATTTTTAATCATTAAATCTGTTGTTTGTTTTACTTTAGCAAGCAGATTTAAACTCAAAATCATGTCTATTTTACCGAAATGTGTTATTGATGAGTGTGAAAAATTTACAAAATACAATATATTGGATTTTAATTATATCTCAGTATATAAAAAATCGAAAAAGTTAGTATTTTAGATGATTAGAAATATAAAAAAAAATTACATAAAATTAAAAAAAAGAAGAAAAAAAACATTTTTATTGATTTACTTAATAAATTAAACAGCTTTTTTGACATTTAACTCATAAAAATTACCTATTTTAGCATTATCCACCTTTATTTTCGTACATAAGAAACATACCTAAAATATATTATAAATGAACATCAAAATCAATTAAATGATATCAAAATCTTTTTTTATAATTGAATATTTAAATAAGATATAAAAATATATTCAATATTTTATGTAATTTATCATTAAAAGAAAAAAAAATAATAGGATCCTTAAACTTTCTACTAAAATCCCATATCAAAATACATCAAGCATAATCAATATTGATTTATAATTCAAAACATATTTTTTCGATTTGGTGTATATGATAGTTATTATCACATAAAAAAACCACTAAAATAAAGAAAAAAAATAGTCGACTAAATCCACGCATAAAAGTTTCAGAAACAAGAAAAAATTAAAATATATGATTTTCTAAGTATTTTACGTTTTAAAAAGATAATTTAAATAAGAAAACTTAATTTTATTATAAGAAAAAAAATCCCTTTTTTTTTGCGATGTCATTAATTATTAAAAAAAATCGCAGATAATGAGAAATATGAGAAAGTCAGAATGTGTATCTTAGCTTATAAAAGTATGATCAACAAATTAAAATTGGTTTTTTCGCCAAACAGGATTTGCTTCTATGTTTTTTTTAAAACAGAAAAAAATATTGCAACACATAAAACTTGGAATTGACCGAAAAATTAATAAATTCACCTTTTCTGAATAACAAAACATATGTACAAATATTATCTATGTCTAGTAGAGTATATAAATATCTATTATAAGGCAAAAAAAACCTTAAATATAACCAAGTTGGTTATGGCTATATATCCACAAAAAGATGATTTTATATTCTATCAACTTTAGATAATGTATTTATCATGTCATAAATTATCATTTTACGATTTCTTTCTATGCTAGTGGACATATTTATCACCACTTATTCGGCTATTCAGCGACATAATTCAGCTAAAAGCAATAAAATTATGTTTAAAATGAGATTGATATGTCTTTTTGGCACTAAAAAAATACAATAAACTTGTTTTTTCTCATCTCGCTGCAGACATATTCTATTTAAAATAGCATAGAAAATCGATAATATAACATGCCGCATGAAATATTTAATATAAAAATGACTATTAACATGAAATATTCACTTAAAAGCTGTTTATTTTAACATAAAGGATTTATTCTATACAACTAGAAAAGTAGAAAACCGCCTATATAAAGAAAAAAACCAAAAGATTGGTATAAATATGATAATTAAGCCACAAATAATCAATAAAAATTACAATTTATGCGGAATAAAATAAAACAATAACTATAGTTTTTTATCAGAGACGTAATTTATATATCAATATTATTATATAAGTGCATTAAACTTTAAATATTTACATAAAACTCTAATATCTGGTGTCTAAATATAAAAATATATCGTTTGTATTTTCAATCTATTTATATTTCCTTTGAAAACTTCATTTTCTTGAAAGATGAATCTATTATTAGATTATTTTAAATTACTGAACACGAAAACCATTTCGATTTCACCAGTATATTTCCATATATATGACAAATAAAATAAAAACTTAAAAAAATAATAATTTATTAACAAGAGAGTCTTAAACAAAGAAATAAATAACAAATAAAAATACATATAATTAAATCACAAAAATTTTCATATTATTGTTTAATTTACAAATAATCTTAACATAATTAAATATTTATGGTTTTGAATATTATAAAGAACAATTGATGAGAAGATCTTTAGAATCTGAAAATCTAGTTTAATGTATATAATAGACATACATAGTTGCGTATTATTATTATTTATGCCAATAAAAAAAATTTTATGGTGATTTATTAATTTATAGATTCTAAATGAAAATTTAAATAAAATCAGAAGAATATTCAAGATAAATAATTTATAAAAAAAAGTATAATAGGTTGTAAAAAAATGGTTAAAAAATATAATAAAATAAATCACAATTTATTGTATCATTATATATTAAATATTTTTCTTTTTTGTTATTCTTTCACGCAATCCAATTTAAAAGAAAAATCGAATGTTTTGATAACTGTATTTTATATCTGAAAAGTTCAAAATTAGAATAGAAAAACAATATGCTAGCATATAATTTTTTTTAAGAACGCTTTTCTAACATCACGATATGTTCGAATATCTCAATCTAAAGATAAAATATCCAATAATAACAAAAAAAAAATAGAATGAATATATTTTTTGTTTATAATAGAAAGAAAAAAGCATTGTTCAGAATTTAAAGATAATAATTATAAAAGTAATAATAATAACTTATACTTTTACAACTAAAAAGTAAATTATTAATAAATATGTGGATTAAGCGATCGTAAAAAGTAAAAAAATATCAAAAAACCATATAAATGGTGGTATAAATAATATTGAAAAGGATAAAAACATAAATATCTGCTATAAATAATGGCATTTTTATAATTTAGTTATATATTTATGATCTTAATTGCAATAGAATATAAAGACATGAACTTTCGGACTTCAATGTTATCATAGCGATGATTAAAAAGATAAACTAAAATAGAAAATCTGATAAAGGATATACAGAGAGATTATTTTTTTTCGAATATATGCCCCATTTTCAGAAAAAACGCATAATTATTAACTCAATGGATAAAATATCAGTTTCAAGACAAAAATTCGAAGAAATAGACGGGAATATCATGGTAAAAATCGTATAATTTTATTTTCTTATCTAGAAAAGGGGTAAATTTGATCAATGACCATTTTAGATCAGCTTTGTTTAGATAAAGGCCAAAAGAAAACTGTTGAGAACATAACACAGGTTTATAAAAACTAAAAAATTAAAGGATTCATATATTTCTAGCTATCAATTCTAGTAAATATATAATTATGTTAATAGAATCGCGAAATTTTTACAAAAAATATATAAATAAAAGAATTCTAGTATTAGCAGTGATATAAATAATAAAATATAATTTCATATAAAGTAACAATATTAAACCTTTTATATACATTCTTATGTAAAATTCAAAATGCATAAATCAAGTTTATTATATGTAAAATAAAGCAAATTAGGATATTTTACATATACGATAAAACATCTTAAAGAAGCTAAAGATTATTAATACATTAAGACACAAAATTGAATTATTGTAAGCAAATAATTATCACAATTATATCCAACGAAAAACGTAAAACATAAAAACAAAACAACAAATGTTGATATATAAATAATATCAAATATATATTCAATTTACAGTGTATATTTAATTTATTTATCCCATGTCTATAATCATTGTAAAATTTGAACCTTCAGACAAAATCCATCTAAATAAAATTTCAAAAAAAAAATTACAAAATTGATTTTATTTAACCCACGTCTAAAATCATTATAAAATATAAATCTTCGGAATATATCATAATTCTTGTATATAATTCTAAAAATATAAAAATTACACTTTAATATTCTAGTGAAACAGTAAATGCTTGGCAATTTAATAATTTGAGTGGATAAAACCATGAATTTTTAAATCTAGAAATATAAAATTTATGTTCACTTTTGAAAAGCTAACTATTAGATTTATTAAAAAATGGAAGATAAATAAAAAAATATAAAGTCATTTACAAAAAATGAAAACCAAATAGCTATAAAATTGGTTTAAAATATAATAATAAATTTTCTAGTTTTTATCGATTTGTAAAAAAAACAACAAATATATTATTTAGTTTAACAAATAAAAATAAAATCCAAAATAACATACGATTTTTGATTTTATTTATATAAAAACAGAAAAAGAAACAAAATTTATCATAATGTAATAGTATTATCGATTAGAGAATAAATATAAAAACATTATATTACGCTATTCAAATCAAATAAAATAGTTCATATAGAAGAGGTTTCTCTGAGAATTGATATTTTTTTTGGCATTCAAAGAGCAGAAAAAAACCATTATGCATATGAATAAACTCAGTCTTTTCTAATTTCAGAGATAGATTCTATAAAAGTATATATAGTAAAACAAAAATAATCGTTTTTAAATAGCAAAATATATAAAAATCTAACGAGTAATATTCAAACCTATTTATAAAAAAAATGATTATGCAATTAAATATTAATCTTTAAATAGTTAAACATATAATTTGAAATCAATTATCTATAAAAACAAAAAAAAACCTTTTTTATTCACATAAGGCTTAGTATGCAATTTTATAAACAAATAAAACAGATTATCAAGAAAAGGGAAAAAAACATTGTATTTTTAAGATAAAACACACACTACTATACAGAAGATAAGTTTTTATTGTTACAGCCTATGGATTTTAAAAACGAAAAACTACAAATTATAGCAGAAGGAATTGCATAAAAAACCTTTTTTATATTGTTTCATACCACTAATAGTATTTTTTATCGTTTTTTACAAACACGGATATGTGAGTTTTTTATGTCAATCGAATAGATTTAAAATCACAAATAAATGTAAACTTTTACTATAGAAAAAAGCATCAGATCTTATTTGTGTTAACTTTTGTGGACAATTGCTTCTATTTAACATATATATATAAAATATCTAAAATACCACAATTTAAATAATGCAAGTTATATAAAATCCAGGTTTTATGTTACCAAGAAATTACGAAAAATGTATTTATTACATTTTTGGATATAATATTAAAATATTTGGCTGTTGAAGCAATCTTAAAATATAAGAGTGATTATATCTTGCAATTATATCTCTTATTTATGTTTTATTTTGTAATCTAGCACAGATTTTGATGTTTTTTTTTCATTACAAAAAAGTGATAAAAGGCTATTTAATTTGTAAAAGACATCAATGGTTTTTCATTTTCTTCACAAAAACTGAAAGATTTTAGATGAGGATTAACTGATCATTGAAAACATGGTAAGAAATAATATCATAAACGAGTGATAAATATAATAATAGAGTCGCCCCTACCCTAGAAGGGCGACTCTATTGTTGTGTTCATTGCATCGTAATTTAAAAATATAAATCTAATATTTTTATAGAAACATAAAACATAGATTATCATATATAAATTGTCGAATATTTTGCCATAAAATACACTTTTTACAATAAAATCAAGTATTTATGCATTTTTCACTTTATATCAGAGCAATATGTATATTATTTTTGTATGTTATAAACTTTTTAAACATGAAAAATCCAAAAAAATGGCTAACTACTTTTTTATTATATGATAAATGCCTTATAAATAAATGTTATAAGAAAAAAACAGAAAATAAAACTATATATACCTAGATATTATCAGAAAAATGCTTATTTTTATTATTATTATTTTCTAAAGAAATAGTATTCAACAAACACTGTATTCTAAATAGATATTTTTTCTTCATCCTAGCTGAACTATTTAACAATTTATGTATTTTTAGTACCAATAATTCATTATAAATGTATGATTATAGTTATATTCAATATTAGACGTGTTAATTTGCGGTAGAATAATACCAAAAAAGGGGTTTTTATTCAGCTATCTAACAGAATTAGCACCTCTTTATGGTTATTTAGGCGACTATATGTATCAAATCGCATATAAATCACCTTAAAGTTCATCAAAAATTCTTTTCTTCAAATTTTTAATCACTAAATCTGTTGTTTGTTTTACTTTAGCAAGCAGATTTAAACTCAAAATCATGTCTATTTTACCGAAATGTGTTATTGATGAGTGTGAAAAATTTACAAAATACAATATATTGGATTTTAATTATATCTCAGTATATAAAAAATCGAAAAAGTTAGTATTTTAGATGATTAGAAATATAAAAAAAAATTACATAAAATTAAAAAAAAGAAGAAAAAAAACATTTTTATTGATTTACTTAATAAATTAAACAGCTTTTTTGACATTTAACTCATAAAAATTACCTATTTTAGCATTATCCACCTTTATTTTCGTACATAAGAAACATACCTAAAATATATTATAAATGAACATCAAAATCAATTAAATGATATCAAAATCTTTTTTTATAATTGAATATTTAAATAAGATATAAAAATATATTCAATATTTTATGTAATTTATCATTAAAAGAAAAAAAAATAATAGGATCCTTAAACTTTCTACTAAAATCCCATATCAAAATACATCAAGCATAATCAATATTGATTTATAATTCAAAACATATTTTTTCGATTTGGTGTATATGATAGTTATTATCACATAAAAAAACCACTAAAATAAAGAAAAAAAATAGTCGACTAAATCCACGCATAAAAGTTTCAGAAACAAGAAAAAATTAAAATATATGATTTTCTAAGTATTTTACGTTTTAAAAAGATAATTTAAATAAGAAAACTTAATTTTATTATAAGAAAAAAAATCCCTTTTTTTTTGCGATGTCATTAATTATTAAAAAAAATCGCAGATAATGAGAAATATGAGAAAGTCAGAATGTGTATCTTGGCTTATAAAAGTATGATCAACAAATTAAAATTGGTTTTTTCGCCAAACAGGATTTGCTTCTATGTTTTTTTTAAAACAGAAAAAAATATTGCAACACATAAAACTTGGAATTGACCGAAAAATTAATAAATTCACCTTTTCTGAATAACAAAATATATGTACAAATATTATCTATGTCTAGTAGAGTATATAAATATCTATTATAAGGCAAAAAAAACCTTAAATATAACCAAGTTGGTTATGGCTATATATCCACAAAAAGATGATTTTATATTCTATCAACTTTAGATAATGTATTTATCATGTCATAAATTATCATTTTACGATTTCTTTCTATGCTAGTGGACATATTTATCACCACTTATTCGGCTATTCAGCGACATAATTCAGCTAAAAGCAATAAAATTATGTTTAAAATGAGATTGATATGTCTTTTTGGCACTAAAAAAATACAATAAACTTGTTTTTTCTCATCTCGCTGCAGACATATTCTATTTAAAATAGCATAGAAAATCGATAATATAACATGCCGCATGAAATATTTAATATAAAAATGACTATTAACATGAAATATTCACTTAAAAGCTGTTTATTTTAACATAAAGGATTTATTCTATACAACTAGAAAAGTAGAAAACCGCCTATATAAAGAAAAAAACCAAAAGATTGGTATAAATATGATAATTAAGCCACAAATAATCAATAAAAATTACAATTTATGCGGAATAAAATAAAACAATAACTATAGTTTTTTATCAGAGACGTAATTTATATATCAATATTATTATATAAGTGCATTAAACTTTAAATATTTACATAAAACTCTAATATCTGGTGTCTAAATAGAAAAATATTGCATTTGAATTTTCAATCTATTTATATTTCCTTTGAAAATTTCAGTTTTTAAAAGATGAATCTATTATTAGATTATTTTAAATTACTGAACACGAAAACCATTTCGATTTCACCAGTATATTTCCATATATATGACAAATAAAATAAAAACTTAAAAAAATAATAATTTATTAACAAGAGAGTCTTAAACAAAGAAATAAATAACAAATAAAAATACATATAATTAAATCACAAAAATTTTCATATTATTGTTTAATTTACAAATAATCTTAACATAATTAAATATTTATGGTTTTGAATATTATAAAGAACAATTGATGAGAAGATCTTTAGAATCTGAAAATCTAGTTTAATGTATATAATAGACATACATAGTTGCGTATTATTATTATTTATGCCAATAAAAAAAATTTTATGGTGATTTATTAATTTATAGATTCTAAATGAAAATTTAAATAAAATCAGAAGAATATTCAAGATAAATAATTTATAAAAAAAAGTATAATAGGTTGTAAAAAAATGGTTAAAAAATATAATAAAATAAATCACAATTTATTGTATCATTATATATTAAATATTTTTCTTTTTTGTTATTCTTTCACGCAATCCAATTTAAAAGAAAAATCGAATGTTTTGATAACTGTATTTTATATCTGAAAAGTTCAAAATTAGAATAGAAAAACAATATGCTAGCATATAATTTTTTTTAAGAACGCTTTTCTAACATCACGATATGTTCGAATATCTCAATCTAAAGATAAAATATCCAATAATAACAAAAAAAAAATAGAATGAATATATTTTTTGTTTATAATAGAAAGAAAAAAGCATTGTTCAGAATTTAAAGATAATAATTATAAAAGTAATAATAATAACTTATACTTTTACAACTAAAAAGTAAATTATTAATAAATATGTGGATTAAGCGATCGTAAAAAGTAAAAAAATATCAAAAAACCATATAAATGGTGGTATAAATAATATTGAAAAGGATAAAAACATAAATATCTGCTATAAATAATGGCATTTTTATAATTTAGTTATATATTTATGATCTTAATTGCAATAGAATATAAAGACATGAACTTTCGGACTTCAATGTTATCATAGCGATGATTAAAAAGATAAACTAAAATAGAAAATCTGATAAAGGATATACAGAGAGATTATTTTTTTTCGAATATATGCCCCATTTTCAGAAAAAACGCATAATTATTAACTCAATGGATAAAATATCAGTTTCAAGACAAAAATTCGAAGAAATAGACGGGAATATCATGGTAAAAATCGTATAATTTTATTTTCTTATCTAGAAAAGGGGTAAATTTGATCAATGACCATTTTAGATCAGCTTTGTTTAGATAAAGGCCAAAAGAAAACTGTTGAGAACATAACACAGGTTTATAAAAACTAAAAAATTAAAGGATTCATATATTTCTAGCTATCAATTCTAGTAAATATATAATTATGTTAATAGAATCGCGAAATTTTTACAAAAAATATATAAATAAAAGAATTCTAGTATTAGCAGTGATATAAATAATAAAATATAATTTCATATAAAGTAACAATATTAAACCTTTTATATACATTCTTATGTAAAATTCAAAATGCATAAATCAAGTTTATTATATGTAAAATAAAGCAAATTAGGATATTTTACATATACGATAAAACATCTTAAAGAAGCTAAAGATTATTAATACATTAAGACACAAAATTGAATTATTGTAAGCAAATAATTATCACAATTATATCCAACGAAAAACGTAAAACATAAAAACAAAACAACAAATGTTGATATATAAATAATATCAAATATATATTCAATTTACAGTGTATATTTAATTTATTTATCCCATGTCTATAATCATTGTAAAATTTGAACCTTCAGACAAAATCCATCTAAATAAAATTTCAAAAAAAAAATTACAAAATTGATTTTATTTAACCCACGTCTAAAATCATTATAAAATATAAATCTTCGGAATATATCATAATTCTTGTATATAATTCTAAAAATATAAAAATTACACTTTAATATTCTAGTGAAACAGTAAATGCTTGGCAATTTAATAATTTGAGTGGATAAAACCATGAATTTTTAAATCTAGAAATATAAAATTTATGTTCACTTTTGAAAAGCTAACTATTAGATTTATTAAAAAATGGAAGATAAATAAAAAAATATAAAGTCATTTACAAAAAATGAAAACCAAATAGCTATAAAATTGGTTTAAAATATAATAATAAATTTTCTAGTTTTTATTCATTTGTTAAAAAAACCAATAAATATATTAATTTATATGAACACATAGAAATAAATTCTAAAATAACATTCGATTTTTGATTTTATTTGTATAAAAACAGAAACAGTATACAAAATTTATCATAATGTAATAGTTATATTGATTAGAAATAAATAATAAAACATTATATTACGCTATTCAAATCAAATATAATAATGCATTAAATAATAAAATTATATATATAAAAGAGGTTTCTCTAAAAAGTAATATTTTTTTTGTTATTCAAAGAGGAGAAGAAAACCATTATGCATATGAATAAACTCAGTCTTTTCTAATTTCAGAGATAGATTCTATAAAAGTATATATAGTAAAACAAAAATAATCGTTTTTAAATAGCAAAATATATAAAAATCTAACGAGTAATATTCAAACCTATTTATAAAAAAAATGATTATGCAATTAAATATTAATCTTTAAATAGTTAAACATATAATTTGAAATCAATTATCTATAAAAACAAAAAAAAACCTTTTTTATTCACATAAGGCTTAGTATGCAATTTTATAAACAAATAAAACAGATTATCAAGAAAAGGGAAAAAAACATTGTATTTTTAAGATAAAACACACACTACTATACAGAAGATAAGTTTTTATTGTTACAGCCTATGGATTTTAAAAACGAAAAACTACAAATTATAGCAGAAGGAATTGCATAAAAAACCTTTTTTATATTGTTTCATACCACTAATAGTATTTTTTATCGTTTTTTACAAACACGGATATGTGAGTTTTTTATGTCAATCGAATAGATTTAAAATCACAAATAAATGTAAACTTTTACTATAGAAAAAAGCATCAGATCTTATTTGTGTTAACTTTTGTGGACAATTGCTTCTATTTAACATATATATATAAAATATCTAAAATACCACAATTTAAATAATGCAAGTTATATAAAATCCAGGTTTTATGTTACCAAGAAATTACGAAAAATGTATTTATTACATTTTTGGATATAATATTAAAATATTTGGCTGTTGAAGCAATCTTAAAATATAAGAGTGATTATATCTTGCAATTATATCTCTTATTTATGTTTTATTTTGTAATCTAGCACAGATTTTGATGTTTTTTTTTCATTACAAAAAAGTGATAAAAGGCTATTTAATTTGTAAAAGACATCAATGGTTTTTCATTTTCTTCACAAAAACTGAAAGATTTTAGATGAGGATTAACTGATCATTGAAAACATGGTAAGAAATAATATCATAAACGAGTGATAAATATAATAATAGAGTCGCCCCTACCCTAGAAGGGCGACTCTATTGTTGTGTTCATTGCATCGTAATTTAAAAATATAAATCTAATATTTTTATAGAAACATAAAACATAGATTATCATATATAAATTGTCGAATATTTTGCCATAAAATACACTTTTTACAATAAAATCAAGTATTTATGCATTTTTCACTTTATATCAGAGCAATATGTATATTATTTTTGTATGTTATAAACTTTTTAAACATGAAAAATCCAAAAAAATGGCTAACTACTTTTTTATTATATGATAAATGCCTTATAAATAAATGTTATAAGAAAAAAACAGAAAATAAAACTATATATACCTAGATATTATCAGAAAAATGCTTATTTTTATTATTATTATATTCTAAAGAAATAGTATTCAACAAACACTGTATTCTAAATAGATATTTTTTCTTCATCCTAGCTGAACTATTTAACAATTTATGTATTTTTAGTACCAATAATTCATTATAAATGTATGATTATAGTTATATTCAATATTAGACGTGTTAATTTGCGGTAGAATAATACCAAAAAAGGGGTTTTTATTCAGCTATCTAACAGAATTAGCACCTCTTTATGGTTATTTAGGCGACTATATGTATCAAATCGCATATAAATCACCTTAAAGTTCATCAAAAATTCTTTTCTTCAAATTTTTAATCACTAAATCTGTTGTTTGTTTTACTTTAGCAAGCAGATTTAAACTCAAAATCATGTCTATTTTACCGAAATGTGTTATTGATGAGTGTGAAAAATTTACAAAATACAATATATTGGATTTTAATTATATCTCAGTATATAAAAAATCGAAAAAGTTAGTATTTTAGATGATTAGAAATATAAAAAAAAATTACATAAAATTAAAAAAAAGAAGAAAAAAAACATTTTTATTGATTTACTTAATAAATTAAACAGCTTTTTTGACATTTAACTCATAAAAATTACCTATTTTAGCATTATCCACCTTTATTTTCGTACATAAGAAACATACCTAAAATATATTATAAATGAACATCAAAATCAATTAAATGATATCAAAATCTTTTTTTATAATTGAATATTTAAATAAGATATAAAAATATATTCAATATTTTATGTAATTTATCATTAAAAGAAAAAAAAATAATAGGATCCTTAAACTTTCTACTAAAATCCCATATCAAAATACATCAAGCATAATCAATATTGATTTATAATTCAAAACATATTTTTTCGATTTGGTGTATATGATAGTTATTATCACATAAAAAAACCACTAAAATAAAGAAAAAAAATAGTCGACTAAATCCACGCATAAAAGTTTCAGAAACAAGAAAAAATTAAAATATATGATTTTCTAAGTATTTTACGTTTTAAAAAGATAATTTAAATAAGAAAACTTAATTTTATTATAAGAAAAAAAATCCCTTTTTTTTTGCGATGTCATTAATTATTAAAAAAAATCGCAGATAATGAGAAATATGAGAAAGTCAGAATGTGTATCTTAGCTTATAAAAGTATGATCAACAAATTAAAATTGGTTTTTTCGCCAAACAGGATTTGCTTCTATGTTTTTTTTAAAACAGAAAAAAATATTGCAACACATAAAACTTGGAATTGACCGAAAAATTAATAAATTCACCTTTTCTGAATAACAAAACATATGTACAAATATTATCTATGTCTAGTAGAGTATATAAATATCTATTATAAGGCAAAAAAAACCTTAAATATAACCAAGTTGGTTATGGCTATATATCCACAAAAAGATGATTTTATATTCTATCAACTTTAGATAATGTATTTATCATGTCATAAATTATCATTTTACGATTTCTTTCTATGCTAGTGGACATATTTATCACCACTTATTCGGCTATTCAGCGACATAATTCAGCTAAAAGCAATAAAATTATGTTTAAAATGAGATTGATATGTCTTTTTGGCACTAAAAAAATACAATAAACTTGTTTTTTCTCATCTCGCTGCAGACATATTCTATTTAAAATAGCATAGAAAATCGATAATATAACATGCCGCATGAAATATTTAATATAAAAATGACTATTAACATGAAATATTCACTTAAAAGCTGTTTATTTTAACATAAAGGATTTATTCTATACAACTAGAAAAGTAGAAAACCGCCTATATAAAGAAAAAAACCAAAAGATTGGTATAAATATGATAATTAAGCCACAAATAATCAATAAAAATTACAATTTATGCGGAATAAAATAAAACAATAACTATAGTTTTTTATCAGAGACGTAATTTATATATCAATATTATTATATAAGTGCATTAAACTTTAAATATTTACATAAAACTCTAATATCTGGTGTCTAAATATAAAAATATATCGTTTGTATTTTCAATCTATTTATATTTCCTTTGAAAACTTCATTTTCTTAAAAGATGAATCTATTATTAGATTATTTTAAATTACTGAACACGAAAACCATTTCGATTTCACCAGTATATTTCCATATATATGACAAATAAAATAAAAACTTAAAAAAATAATAATTTATTAACAAGAGAGTCTTAAACAAAGAAATAAATAACAAATAAAAATACATATAATTAAATCACAAAAATTTTCATATTATTGTTTAATTTACAAATAATCTTAACATAATTAAATATTTATGGTTTTGAATATTATAAAGAACAATTGATGAGAAGATCTTTAGAATCTGAAAATCTAGTTTAATGTATATAATAGACATACATAGTTGCGTATTATTATTATTTATGCCAATAAAAAAAATTTTATGGTGATTTATTAATTTATAGATTCTAAATGAAAATTTAAATAAAATCAGAAGAATATTCAAGATAAATAATTTATAAAAAAAAGTATAATAGGTTGTAAAAAAATGGTTAAAAAATATAATAAAATAAATCACAATTTATTGTATCATTATATATTAAATATTTTTCTTTTTTGTTATTCTTTCACGCAATCCAATTTAAAAGAAAAATCGAATGTTTTGATAACTGTATTTTATATCTGAAAAGTTCAAAATTAGAATAGAAAAACAATATGCTAGCATATAATTTTTTTTAAGAACGCTTTTCTAACATCACGATATGTTCGAATATCTCAATCTAAAGATAAAATATCCAATAATAACAAAAAAAAAATAGAATGAATATATTTTTTGTTTATAATAGAAAGAAAAAAGCATTGTTCAGAATTTAAAGATAATAATTATAAAAGTAATAATAATAACTTATACTTTTACAACTAAAAAGTAAATTATTAATAAATATGTGGATTAAGCGATCGTAAAAAGTAAAAAAATATCAAAAAACCATATAAATGGTGGTATAAATAATATTGAAAAGGATAAAAACATAAATATCTGCTATAAATAATGGCATTTTTATAATTTAGTTATATATTTATGATCTTAATTGCAATAGAATATAAAGACATGAACTTTCGGACTTCAATGTTATCATAGCGATGATTAAAAAGATAAACTAAAATAGAAAATCTGATAAAGGATATACAGAGAGATTATTTTTTTTCGAATATATGCCCCATTTTCAGAAAAAACGCATAATTATTAACTCAATGGATAAAATATCAGTTTCAAGACAAAAATTCGAAGAAATAGACGGGAATATCATGGTAAAAATCGTATAATTTTATTTTCTTATCTAGAAAAGGGGTAAATTTGATCAATGACCATTTTAGATCAGCTTTGTTTAGATAAAGGCCAAAAGAAAACTGTTGAGAACATAACACAGGTTTATAAAAACTAAAAAATTAAAGGATTCATATATTTCTAGCTATCAATTCTAGTAAATATATAATTATGTTAATAGAATCGCGAAATTTTTACAAAAAATATATAAATAAAAGAATTCTAGTATTAGCAGTGATATAAATAATAAAATATAATTTCATATAAAGTAACAATATTAAACCTTTTATATACATTCTTATGTAAAATTCAAAATGCATAAATCAAGTTTATTATATGTAAAATAAAGCAAATTAGGATATTTTACATATACGATAAAACATCTTAAAGAAGCTAAAGATTATTAATACATTAAGACACAAAATTGAATTATTGTAAGCAAATAATTATCACAATTATATCCAACGAAAAACGTAAAACATAAAAACAAAACAACAAATGTTGATATATAAATAATATCAAATATATATTCAATTTACAGTGTATATTTAATTTATTTATCCCATGTCTATAATCATTGTAAAATTTGAACCTTCAGACAAAATCCATCTAAATAAAATTTCAAAAAAAAAATTACAAAATTGATTTTATTTAACCCACGTCTAAAATCATTATAAAATATAAATCTTCGGAATATATCATAATTCTTGTATATAATTCTAAAAATATAAAAATTACACTTTAATATTCTAGTGAAACAGTAAATGCTTGGCAATTTAATAATTTGAGTGGATAAAACCATGAATTTTTAAATCTAGAAATATAAAATTTATGTTCACTTTTGAAAAGCTAACTATTAGATTTATTAAAAAATGGAAGATAAATAAAAAAATATAAAGTCATTTACAAAAAATGAAAACCAAATAGCTATAAAATTGGTTTAAAATATAATAATAAATTTTCTAGTTTTTATTCATTTGTTAAAAAAACCAATAAATATATTAATTTATATGAACACATAGAAATAAATTCTAAAATAACATTCGATTTTTGATTTTATTTGTATAAAAACAGAAACAGTATACAAAATTTATCATAATGTAATAGTTATATTGATTAGAAATAAATAATAAAACATTATATTACGCTATTCAAATCAAATATAATAATGCATTAAATAATAAAATTATATATATAAAAGAGGTTTCTCTAAAAAGTAATATTTTTTTTGTTATTCAAAGAGGAGAAGAAAACCATTATGCATATGAATAAACTCAGTCTTTTCTAATTTCAGAGATAGATTCTATAAAAGTATATATAGTAAAACAAAAATAATCGTTTTTAAATAGCAAAATATATAAAAATCTAACGAGTAATATTCAAACCTATTTATAAAAAAAATGATTATGCAATTAAATATTAATCTTTAAATAGTTAAACATATAATTTGAAATCAATTATCTATAAAAACAAAAAAAAACCTTTTTTATTCACATAAGGCTTAGTATGCAATTTTATAAACAAATAAAACAGATTATCAAGAAAAGGGAAAAAAACATTGTATTTTTAAGATAAAACACACACTACTATACAGAAGATAAGTTTTTATTGTTACAGCCTATGGATTTTAAAAACGAAAAACTACAAATTATAGCAGAAGGAATTGCATAAAAAACCTTTTTTATATTGTTTCATACCACTAATAGTATTTTTTATCGTTTTTTACAAACACGGATATGTGAGTTTTTTATGTCAATCGAATAGATTTAAAATCACAAATAAATGTAAACTTTTACTATAGAAAAAAGCATCAGATCTTATTTGTGTTAACTTTTGTGGACAATTGCTTCTATTTAACATATATATATAAAATATCTAAAATACCACAATTTAAATAATGCAAGTTATATAAAATCCAGGTTTTATGTTACCAAGAAATTACGAAAAATGTATTTATTACATTTTTGGATATAATATTAAAATATTTGGCTGTTGAAGCAATCTTAAAATATAAGAGTGATTATATCTTGCAATTATATCTCTTATTTATGTTTTATTTTGTAATCTAGCACAGATTTTGATGTTTTTTTTTCATTACAAAAAAGTGATAAAAGGCTATTTAATTTGTAAAAGACATCAATGGTTTTTCATTTTCTTCACAAAAACTGAAAGATTTTAGATGAGGATTAACTGATCATTGAAAACATGGTAAGAAATAATATCATAAACGAGTGATAAATATAATAATAGAGTCGCCCCTACCCTAGAAGGGCGACTCTATTGTTGTGTTCATTGCATCGTAATTTAAAAATATAAATCTAATATTTTTATAGAAACATAAAACATAGATTATCATATATAAATTGTCGAATATTTTGCCATAAAATACACTTTTTACAATAAAATCAAGTATTTATGCATTTTTCACTTTATATCAGAGCAATATGTATATTATTTTTGTATGTTATAAACTTTTTAAACATGAAAAATCCAAAAAAATGGCTAACTACTTTTTTATTATATGATAAATGCCTTATAAATAAATGTTATAAGAAAAAAACAGAAAATAAAACTATATATACCTAGATATTATCAGAAAAATGCTTATTTTTATTATTATTATATTCTAAAGAAATAGTATTCAACAAACACTGTATTCTAAATAGATATTTTTTCTTCATCCTAGCTGAACTATTTAACAATTTATGTATTTTTAGTACCAATAATTCATTATAAATGTATGATTATAGTTATATTCAATATTAGACGTGTTAATTTGCGGTAGAATAATACCAAAAAAGGGGTTTTTATTCAGCTATCTAACAGAATTAGCACCTCTTTATGGTTATTTAGGCGACTATATGTATCAAATCGCATATAAATCACCTTAAAGTTCATCAAAAATTCTTTTCTTCAAATTTTTAATCACTAAATCTGTTGTTTGTTTTACTTTAGCAAGCAGATTTAAACTCAAAATCATGTCTATTTTACCGAAATGTGTTATTGATGAGTGTGAAAAATTTACAAAATACAATATATTGGATTTTAATTATATCTCAGTATATAAAAAATCGAAAAAGTTAGTATTTTAGATGATTAGAAATATAAAAAAAAATTACATAAAATTAAAAAAAAGAAGAAAAAAAACATTTTTATTGATTTACTTAATAAATTAAACAGCTTTTTTGACATTTAACTCATAAAAATTACCTATTTTAGCATTATCCACCTTTATTTTCGTACATAAGAAACATACCTAAAATATATTATAAATGAACATCAAAATCAATTAAATGATATCAAAATCTTTTTTTATAATTGAATATTTAAATAAGATATAAAAATATATTCAATATTTTATGTAATTTATCATTAAAAGAAAAAAAAATAATAGGATCCTTAAACTTTCTACTAAAATCCCATATCAAAATACATCAAGCATAATCAATATTGATTTATAATTCAAAACATATTTTTTCGATTTGGTGTATATGATAGTTATTATCACATAAAAAAACCACTAAAATAAAGAAAAAAAATAGTCGACTAAATCCACGCATAAAAGTTTCAGAAACAAGAAAAAATTAAAATATATGATTTTCTAAGTATTTTACGTTTTAAAAAGATAATTTAAATAAGAAAACTTAATTTTATTATAAGAAAAAAAATCCCTTTTTTTTTGCGATGTCATTAATTATTAAAAAAAATCGCAGATAATGAGAAATATGAGAAAGTCAGAATGTGTATCTTAGCTTATAAAAGTATGATCAACAAATTAAAATTGGTTTTTTCGCCAAACAGGATTTGCTTCTATGTTTTTTTTAAAACAGAAAAAAATATTGCAACACATAAAACTTGGAATTGACCGAAAAATTAATAAATTCACCTTTTCTGAATAACAAAACATATGTACAAATATTATCTATGTCTAGTAGAGTATATAAATATTCATGAAAAGGCAAAAAAATCATAAATATAACCAAGTTGGTTATGGCTATATATCCACAAAAAGATGATTTTATATTCTATCAACTTTAGATAATGTATTTATCATGTCATAAATTATCATTTTACGATTTCTTTCTATGCTAGTGGACATATTTATCACCACTTATTCGGCTATTCAGCGACATAATTCAGCTAAAAGCAATAAAATTATGTTTAAAATGAGATTGATATGTCTTTTTGGCACTAAAAAAATACAATAAACTTGTTTTTTCTCATCTCGCTGCAGACATATTCTATTTAAAATAGCATAGAAAATCGATAATATAACATGCCGCATGAAATATTTAATATAAAAATGACTATTAACATGAAATATTCACTTAAAAGCTGTTTATTTTAACATAAAGGATTTATTCTATACAACTAGAAAAGTAGAAAACCGCCTATATAAAGAAAAAAACCAAAAGATTGGTATAAATATGATAATTAAGCCACAAATAATCAATAAAAATTACAATTTATGCGGAATAAAATAAAACAATAACTATAGTTTTTTATCAGAGACGTAATTTATATATCAATATTATTATATAAGTGCATTAAACTTTAAATATTTACATAAAACTCTAATATCTGGTGTCTAAATATAAAAATATATCGTTTGTATTTTCAATCTATTTATATTTCCTTTGAAAACTTCATTTTCTTAAAAGATGAATAAAGGGCCAAAAAAATACCAATGCGGGTTGGGACTAGGGGCTTAGGGTTCGTTAACCATATTCGTTGATTAAACTATGGGAATACTCAAATATAATTGGCGTACTAGAAATAAAAAGAAAACTACGGGAATACTCGAATCTGATTGATCTACTATGGCCAGGCAAAAGAAAACTACGGGAATACTCGAATCTGATTGATCTACTATGGCCAGGCAAAAGAAAACTACGGGAATACTCGAATCTGATTGATCTACTATGGCCAGGCAAAAGAAAACTAGTTAATTCAGTTATTCTATTGGCTTACTAGAGGTATACTTGGGTTTTTTGACCTACTTGGGGTAGGCTGGATAAACTATACTTTGTTTATTCTAATCCTATAGTTATATGCCATATATAGTATATTATATGTGCATTGGCTACCTTAGATTTGAAGCTATTTAAGGTATTATGTAGACCTTAAATTCAAGTTCCTGGTTGTTGTTATCTGTTTCGCTGACGCTTTAAAAACCTTAAAAACGATTTTTTAAGTTTGATAAAATGTTTTTGATTGCTCGTATAAATAAATTGCACCTAATTATAACTTTTAAGGAAAATTCTAAAGAAAAATCTTATATTTCAGGTTTTAAACATTGTTATATAAACTAGCATGTATATATTTTCTAAATATAGAGATAGATTGTATAAATCTGTTATTACTTTATTTACCAGTATATAAATCAGCTGGCGTATTTCTAAAACCTTAAAATACATATAAATTATACTCTATCTCCCATATAAACCTTTAATTGCATTAAACTGCGCTAGCACTTTTTGTAGACCTTAAAATACAGATAAATTATACTCTATCTTTACAAAAAAACCTTACTTGTATTAAACTGCGCCAGCTCTTTTTTAAACCTTAAATACATAAAAATGCTACTCTATCTCTTAAAAAACCCTTACTTGTATTTAACTGCGCTAGCGTATTTTACAAACCTTAAAGTACGTATAATTTATACTCTATCTCTTAAGACTCCCCTTACTTGTATATAATGCGCTAGCACTTTTTGTATACCTTAAAATACATAAAAATTATACTCTATCTCTTAAAAAAACCCTTACTTGTATATAAATGTGCTAGCGTATTTTGTAAACCTATAAATATGTAGAAATTATACTCTATCTATCCAAAAAACCTTTACTAGGATATAAATGTGCTAGCACTACTTGTAGACCTTAAAATACATAAAAATTTTACGCTATCTCTATAAAAAACCCTTACTTGTATTTAACTGCGCTAGCACTTTTTGTAGACCTTAAAATACATAAAAATTATACTCTATCTCATATATAAACCCTTACTTGTACAGAACTGCGCTAGCACTTTTTGTAGACCTTAAAATACATAAAAATTATACTCTATCTCATATATAAACCCTTACGCGTACTAAACTGCGCTAGCACTTTTTGTAGACCTTAAAATACATAAAAATTATACTCTATCTCATATATAAACCCTTACGCGTACTAAACTGCGCTAGCACTTTTTGTAGACCTTAAAATACATAAAAATTATACTCTATCTCATATATAAACCCTTACGCGTACTAAACTGCGCTAGCACTTTTTGTAGACCTTAAAATACAAAAAACTTATACTATATCTCATATATAAACCCTTACTTGTATTAAACTGCGCTAGCACTTTTTGTAGACCTTAAAATACATAAAACTTATACTCTATCTCATATATAAACCCTTACTTGTATTAAACTGCGCTAGCGTATTTTTTAAACCTAAAAATACATGGAAATTATACTCTATCTCATATATAAACCCTTACTTGTACTAAACTGCGCTAGCGTAATTTACAAACCTTGAAATGCATAAAAATTATACTCTATCTCTCATATAAACCTTTACTTGTATATAAATGTGCTAGCACCTTTTGTAGACCTTAAAATACATAAAAATTATACTCTATCTTTTAAGAATACCCTTATCTTTATATAAATGTGCTAGCGTATTTTGTAAACCTATAAATACATTTAAATTATACTCTATCTTTTAAGAATACCCTTATCTTTATATAAATGTGCTAGCGTATTTTGTAAACCTATAAATACATGAAAATTATACTCTATCTCTCATATAAACCTTTACTTGTATTAAACTGCGCTAGCACTTTTTGTAGACCTTAAAATACATAAAAATTATACTCTATATCTTAAAAAAACCCTTACTTATATTAAACTGCGCTAGCACTGTTTTTAAACCTAACAATACATAGAAATTATACTCTATCTTTCAATATATAACCTTACTTGTATTAAACTGCGCTAGCGTATTTTGTAAACGTAAAAAAATACATAGAAATTATACTCTATCTCTTAAAAAACCCTTATTTGTATTAAAAAAGCTAGCGTATTTTAAAAATAATAAACACATGTAATTTAACTTTATTTCAGAAATTTTCTTCTCTATTTTATCTATTTTGAATTAATTGACACGATATATGCGAAATTTTTATCTTTATTTATGATTACATTTTTCACATATAAACAAGGTAATTTATAAATACAATATATACGTTAAAGACCTATAGAATATAATCTAGTAATTTGCAGTGTTTAAAATTATCAACTTAATCTCAATTTATGGCGGTTCTATGGATATATCTGGATTTATATTTATGTATTTATCAGTAAATTAAAGTTATCATATGAAATATAACTAATCTAATAAACGTATTTGAAGTTTTTTATGGTAATTGGGAAATGAAATAAAAAAATATGACTATAAAATCGTTAAGTTATGATCATTAGGCTAATATTGATACTTTATCATAATTTCGTGGTTCAAAAAACCTTTAATAATCTTTGAATATCTTTAATTTTGCACTGGTCTCTAAATTATTAAAATAGTTCTAAAAATAAACTTAATTGTTGTAATATTTATTTTATCGATCCATAAAAACCTTTAAAATAATAGATCCGATCTTTTTACCATAAAAACTGTTCTATAATGTGCTAATTATTATTTTTAATGCAAAATTATTGTATTTAACACCATTCTATTTTATTATTTTAGCTTTTTTTTATTTATAATTACAGTTTATTAATTATTTTTTATTAAGAATATGAATTTATATTCAAAAACTTATATTTTTCGCCGTTTTTTTTATAATATCGAAATATTGTTCTGTGACTTACTAATTTATATAAATATTTTTGTGTGCAAGTATTTGAAGCGGTTCGATCTTTAATAGGTTGTAAAAATGAATAAAGAATGAAAATATTTTATTTCCTTGGAATTACATCAGTAATAAATTATATTCTTGATGTTGGAAAGTAATTGATCATTTCAAACTTATCTTTTTAAAAAAAGAATAATATTTTTCAAAGCAATAGGTTGTACTTGGCAGTGTTTATGTTTAGTTCATGTCATAAAATATAATTTTTTTTTTAAAAATATCTATGTTTTTATCGAATAACACAAAGTTAAAAATATTTATATTTATAATTATTCAAATTATTAAAATAATTTTTCTAAAAAATTTAGCTTTTGCAAATTTATCATAAAATAATCAAAAAAAATTGGTTTTCTTATCTTTTTATGAAAATAAACTCAGTTGAAACATAATATTGTTAAAAATAAAGATATCAAATATTATAAAACTGTTCGGAAAAGTAAACTGCTGAAAGTATTGTTGTTTTATTTATTATAATTGATTAGTTTTAAAAAACATATTATAGAATAATGGATAGTTATTTATAATAAATACGAGATAGAAGTATATAATTATATTATAGTTTATGTCGGCATTATATAGGAGGTAATTTTTGAAATAAAAATCTCTAGAGATAGAGTAGATCGCATTTTTATGACATGAAAATATTGTGAATGCATTTCGCTTTATTTAATTTCTAAAAAAATGGTAAAATTTTGGCATAGCCTTCGGCACATTTACTACCAAATCAAAAATTACTTTTCGATTTCTAATCACCTGCACGCCTCTTATCTTCCACCAAAGCTACATCCATTATATTATTTCTTATCAATTTTCCTGGCGAGAGGACCTTAATCACTCGCCAATGCCATCTTCAAAGCAGCAGAAATATAAGTTTCTGGAATTTCTCCCCTATCGTATTACCTCGACAGGATTTATTTTCTTTTTTTTGACGAGAGTCTTTCCCACTCTCGTAGAAATATCATGTCAATGTAGGAATTAAAAAGATTCTAATAAACATTTAAGAACTTTAATCGCATAAAAATAGACTAATTACCGCAATATTAAAAACAGATGAATATAGAATTCTAATTGTATAATGCTTTAGTGATAACAAAAAATTGAATAAAATTCTGGCGTTAAAATACTTATAAAGTATCATCAAATAATTGTAATGTTAAAATAAAATGCTGTAGCAATTATAAACATATAATAATCTTTTTTATATATTTAGAGGGAAAAGAATCAAAAATATTATAAAAATAATATCAATGTAGAATTTCAAAGATATTTTCGACTTTTTTAATATATTTCTTAAATTTTAAATCTAAAAAGATATGTTTCAATGGCTTATATAAAAAAATACTAAAATCTGAATCGGTATGTGCAGGGGGTTAAGATATACATTTCAAAAACTGGTTTTATTTATAGATTGACTTATAAGAACTTCGTATCACATAAAATGAAGATCAAGTAAAGTAATATTATAATTTTCTTGGTATTCACGTATTAAAATCAATAGAGTATGTAAAAGTTTTCTGAATCCTGTTTTATGCATACGATAAACATTATAAGCATATTAAAGCACCATTAAATGCTATATATAATTTAATTGGTAAAATAAACTTAGTTTTCTAATGATCTTAATTTTTATTTTGTTTTGTAGTCGCATCTAAAAAAGCTTAAACATACCATATTGGCTATATATCAATGATGATTATGTTATTTTATCTTTAATGACTTCAAAGCTCATCAAGGTGCAATTTTCTCACATAATAATGATGATTTTTAAAAAATAAGATCAATGAAATTATTTTACGGCTGATAATGCAAAAAAAGCCCATTATAAGCTATATATGCTATCAATATGTGATTGAGCAAAAAAATTCTATTAGTTTATGTGCTTTCATATATTAAAATCATAATATCAATATACAATTGCCAATATATGTTTAATAAAAAAACAAAAAAAAATTCAGGAATTCTGGAAATTTGCGATCTAGACGATAATACATTAATACAGTATCTTATAGATATCATTTTTTTTTCTTTAAGGAAAAAGCTTATCTTCTTTTATATATTGTAAATTAGTTTTAAATATATTTACTGAATTTTTTAGCGGATTTAAACATGCTTATTCTATAAATAACTTTATAGTTCATTGTTGAATTTTATATTAAGCATAAATGTGTTTTTTTATGGTTAAACATTTCAAAAACTAATTTATTTCAGTTTCTAACTCATCTTATTAAAATAAATCAATTATTAATGTTTAAATTAGAATATATGAGTTATAAACTGAATAAAAACAAATAGTACAAAAATACAAAAAAAAAACCACAAAAAAAATAATGATAAGTCGAAACCATGTTTTAATAATTTCTTATATTCATTCTCTTCAAATGTTTTTCTATATTAATTCATTTTAAATATCTAAAAATAACATGACTATCTGTAAATATTTTATAAGTACCGAAATTAATAGGTCAAATATGTTAGTTATATGTTTATTATATCTTTAAAACTCTTTTCAGCTATTAATTTATGCTTTACATGAAAAATACAAACACTCATGACTCTATAAAAAAATTATTTGCCGTAGGAACCTTGTAAGTTATTTATTATGCTAAGTATATTTTCGTTGACGAAAAATAAAAAATTACTAGCTTAAATCATTACAAAATTTTTTTCACTAAATTAAATCTAAATATAAATTAAATTTTACTTACTCGATATATATTATCTGAATAAAAACATTAATATAAATTTATTTTTGCCGTATTCTATAGATTTTTGGTTGTTTAATATGCAAATACATAATTTTGACATGATTTATTAGAATGAAAACAAAATATTTGTGTAAAAACTAAGTAAATCTAGCATCTTGAGAATTTAAAAATAAAAAACATGACACGAAAAGAAGGAGGCAAATAAAGTCGATAAAAAAGTATACTCAACTTCTAAAATTGAAAGTTAAACTTATTAAATCAAATAATGCAATAGAAAATTTAATTTGGATATTAACGTAAGGAAAAAAATAAATATTGGCTATGATTTATGGAAAAACAGTCCATTTAATAAGTCCAATATTTTGCATATAAAAAAATGTCATTTTAGTTAACTACAATAAGCAAACTTATGTTATTTAATATAATGATATAAAAAAATTTAGTCTAATTACAGAATAGATGGGATCGACCTATTATATAATATTAATAAGTTTGCATATAAATATTAAGAATAAAAGTTATAATATTTGGTAGCTCAATAATTTAATGGGGCAAAAAAGAAAAAAATATTTAGTTATATGGCGAAATAAAAATACATAAACTAAAAAAAAGCTGACTTATAAATAAAAAAAAAATATATGGCTCAGAAATGGAATAAACTCATATTAGTAATACTAAAAAGTGTAATCTATATATTTTACTCAACCTCATCTTTTATATGAATCTATAAGTTATCAATCTATTCCAAATTCTTTTTAGGTGTTAATAATGCCTGGTTTCTTTTTAATTTAGTTCTATTGTTCACGAAAATTTTTTAAATAGTTGAGTTAAAATACTGTAAAATTGGCATTTTTACTATAAATATAAAACCAAAATCCCATTTATATATTATTTATAGAAAAATCGGACTTATTCAATATAAAACATAGATAATATTATTTGTGGGTTTTAAAACAATATTTTTCTCAAATATGGATAATCCAATCTAAAATTAGGCATTTTATATGGTAAGACACATTAATTAGTTTCAGAAAATCATAATACCAAGTTTAATAATTATCGAATAGTAAAATGATTAAATTGATTTTATATTTTTAAAAGGTTTTTCTTGTTGGAAATGTCAATATAGAAAACTAGGATGATATTTCAATATTTAATTTAAAAAAAGAACGGCTTCTAAATAAGAATAAAACTTTATACATTACCAAAATAATTAGATTCTATGGTTTTTATCATTTGACAACGCTTAATTAACATTTCTTTATTATACAGATTCTATAGTACAATAAATTACCTTTTTTCCTGTAAAATAAAATATATAATGTGATAAATACACAAAAAATAAAATACTTAGTCACATATATTGTCATAGATTTATTGTGTTAATTGGCCTTATAGATTAATAAAAGATAAAAATCAAATTTTATTTTTCTAAATACATGGAATATTTACAAACCTGCATATAAATAAAGCATTTCTTAATTTAGACAAATATAATAAAAATAAAACCTTGTAATTATATTTTCTAATAATTATAGGATAAATGTTATAGAATTGTATTATTATACAAAGAAAGGACAATGATATTGTTTTTTACTTACGTTATTTTAATAGTTTTTCGTTGGCATTCAAAATTAAAGTATGCTAAAAAAAATAAAATAGATTAAAAAAAAGACTGTGCTTGGGAAATCTTGCTACAAGGAATATATAATATATTTTATCAACTAAAACTCTGTCAAAAAACGGCGATTTATAAATAATGTGATTCTAAATGTAGATTATATTTTCTTAATACGACTATTTATTATACAGTTTAAACACAAAAAATTATAAAGTTTTTTTAAAAGTCGTTTTAACAACATGGAATAATTATATCTGGCTCTTTAGAATTTTAATACAAACTATATGGTCTAAAGATTGATTTTGATGTCAATAATCTCGAAATTTTAGTTATCAACATTTTCTAAGGAAGATTTGACAAAAAACGATTTAAAATTTGCTATATGATAAATAAAGTCACAAAACATAAAAAAATAGGCACTTAAATGCACAAAAGCAAAGGCATTACGAAATAGAGTTCTAAAAATACATATTTTATTGTAATATTTAAAAATACCATCACATGATGAGTATTATAATTATTATAGAAACATTAAAAAATGTTAACTAATTTCTAGGTTTTATTTATTTTCAAAATAACAATTAAAATATAATAAATAATCATGTATTTTAAATTCAATGACGAAATTTATTCTTATTCACGAAAAAAATGATTGTGATTTAAACAAGTTTAATCACGTTAATAAGATATGTTAAATTATCCTATATACAGCTAACTTTATAAATTACGTAAATTCAAGGTATTTCTAAATCGAAAATACATATGTGAAATGTATCTAAAAGATTCCAGATATATAATTATTGTGGATTAAAACTTTATATTGAATTATCTTATTATTTGATCTTAATATTCTTTCTCACATTGATAACTTTTATAGATTTGAAATAGATACTTATCCAATAAATCGTTTGATATGTCACTAATAACAATTAAAAAAACATAAATTTACAAAAATATATAATTTCAATAACTTTCTTCTAAAGTGAATCGTAAATTCGTAATTTTTCTTACTATTTTTTAGATTAATATAGTAAATAACCAAATATTTTGTCTCAAAATTTATTTCACCATATTTTTTAAGCAAAATCGAAAACAATGTTTGAATAATATTTTGCGACATAGATCTAACATCGATAAGTTTATATAAAAACCCCTCAATTTACTTTTTTATAAAAAAATATACAAAATAAGTTATTATTATATCTTATAATTAAGCGAATAAAAATAGATGCAAAAAAAAAATTTATTTGTATATTTATAAACGGATAGAACAAAATATTATTTATTTTCAATTTTTCTTAGTCTTTTAGGATATTTATGGTATTCCACTTAGAAAAAAATTCAATAATTGGTTTTTTTAAACCAAAAATAATTTATTGTATATATATTCAAACGAATTGCACAAAAATTTTTTTTACTCTTATTAATTTAAAAGAATAATTAAAAGTATTTAACAATATTTATCATTATTCGAAGCAGAAAATTCGAATTTAAACCACAAAAACAAAAAATGTATTAATGTTTGAAACTTAACTTTGAAGCTCACAAATCATCAAAAAATGTTATATTTTCTAAACTGAGGCCATTTAATATTGGATGAATCCTTTGAGATTATATGCAATTATAAGTAGAATCTTGGTTTTTTGAAACTCATATTCATAAGAATATTTTGAAACTGTGCAAATCAAAATATTAGACTGGATTTCTTGCTAATATCCATATTAAAATTCAATTTTATTTTCATATGCAGTTACAGAAAAACCAAGCTTTATTGAGTTATATTAGCATATGAAAACATGTCAAATTAGACTTAAATGATTTCATTTGCTTTAAGTTGACATTTTTTATAAATAAAAGTTCAATTATATAAACACAGTAAATTTAATTCCTATTATTACTGTGGCTTATATAGGCATAAAATGCCAACGAAAATTCAAGATTCATCTGAATCGATTCACAAAAACAAATTCAGAAGATAAAAAAGAAAATTCAAATTCCGTGAAAATTGAAAGTGAGCAGAACCTAAATTTTTAAGAATCGTAGAAGATGTAAAAATTTTTGATGCACGAACCGAAAATATAAAACAGAATAGTAAGTAAAGAAAATTACAAATATAGAAGTAATTATTGATCTAAAAGGGGAAATTACAGGAGAATATTGCAAAAGTTTTAGAAAAAAACATAGCTTCTCAATGGTGCAAGATTTCGAAGAATCGCAAAGACAAATGAAAACACGTTATTTAATGTCGAAATAAAATCTTTAGAACAAAAACTCAGAGCAGAGCATACAAATGCATTTCCTAATGAAAATTATAATATGCTTATGAATGAATTTTTTGATGTATATCTTGATGAAGAACAACGGAAATGAAATCATTCTAATCAAACGATTCTAGGAGGAAATTAAAAACCCACTAACAAAAACATATGATTAAAACAGCAAAAAAGATATTTTACAATTACAACATATCGAAGGTGGCTTTAAATTAGAAGAGGTGTCATATAGGCAAAAGATGTTAATCTTATAGTAAAAAACTAGAAAATCCGAAGAATCCTTGCTTAATGAGGCGAAATTTCTAGAAAGTGTAATCATGCCAAAATAATAAGATTCGATAGTATCAGTAGGTTTTTTTGTCGAGATTCCAGAACAAAGTAAATAAAAGAAATTCTTTTTACTATAAATATATATAATAAGATTCAAATATAAACATGAATAAAAATTTCACTGAATATCTTGTTTTAAGAGATTTCTAATATCTAAATATGTCACTTTAAAAGTATCTTTTACACTATAAATCAATATATATATGCATTGAAAAGTTTAAATATGAAATGCGTAATATATTTTATATTTTGGCTGTCGATATTTCTGTAAATGAATCTATTATATTTTTTTTTATGCAAAATTATAAAATTTTTATAATTTTGACTATTAAAATTGGAGTATTATGACAAAATATATATTAATAGGTATATTATTGATAAAGTACGTAAAGTTTGATTCTAACAATATATAATAGTGAAGAAACAGGAAAATGTCGTAAGAATCAGATGATAAATATATAAAATGCTGTTTTTCGCTTCTTGATTTACGTTTTAGATTGTCAAGGATGATATAATCAACAATTATTTTTTAATCAGAGAATTCCAAAATGTGTGATTTTCTTAGATAGTGGAGTAAAAAATCTCTAAAGATAGACGAAATATATGTTTCCATATTTTTTTTACATGATTCATACCATTCTATAACATTTTGAAATTCGATTTTTTATATTATTATGACAAGTACTTAATCTACCGAATATCATTGCCACTGACACATTAATATGTTTACTATTACAGGAAAGAAAATTTATAACGTAAATACTTAGACCTGTACAGATATATGCTAATAAATCTCAACAAAATCCTGTACATTTTTGTAATGTATTTGAATTTATGAGCTACGAAAATTTAATTAAAAATAAATTCATAAATTACAAGGTTACTTATATAAAAACGGCGAAAACGAAAAAAATTGAGATTGAAAATGAAAAATATAAAATATTTGTAATTTTAATGACTCTATTTATTAAACTATAAAGTGAATAAATGTTCAAAATATAATATCATAATTTAAGATATTTAACACTATATTATTTAAATCGGAACCAAAAAAATGCTAAAAGAAAATTATTTAAAAAGCAAAATAAACGATAAATAAGATTTAAAACAAGATGAGTGCACCAAGATAGCTCTATCAATGGATCATTCTAGACTCTTTTTACTTTTATTAAGTTTTCAAAATATAAAATAGTATATATAATTTAACAATATAAAAAATATTTTAATATAAATGAACTACTGATATAATTATAAAAATGTGATATATATGAAGAATCTAGAGAACTAGTTCTACCATTATAATTTTCTATACAATCTAATGTTTGTAAAATAAAATATACTTTAATATATTCCATAAAAAATTATAATTACTAGCGTCTAAAAAACCTTTTATCAGTGATTTTATACCTAAAATATATGCAAACAAACACTATGCCGCTAGAAACTACATTATCTATATTTTTAGTACATTTTGAAATCGATATTTGTAAAACTCAACAAAAAAAGAAATTACACAATCACAAACGATGATAAGTGCAGAAAAATCATAATTTATTGTAAATAATATTGCGTTTTAAGATGAAAAAAGACAAAAAAACATATAAAGAAACGTGTGTTGAAATATCAAAGTGAGCAAAAAATGTATAATTGATGCATAAAAAATCAAAATGTTTAGGAAACCTTTATGTTTTAGAAAATATTTGAAACGAAAATTTTAAAGTTATAAAACTATAGATAATCAGTAAAAAATTTAAATGATATTTTTTTTGATTATAAATATGAATTTTTATAACAATATAAAGAATCTTAATATACAATTTATAAAAAGTTATACAAAAATCACACAACCTCATATATCGATAAAATAAACAGTTGTGTTTTTTTAATTATGAAATATTTTTCTATTTATGATTTAAGGCTTCACATAATGTGTTAAGAAGAAAAAATTAAATGAACTTTAGAAATTTTCTAATCTATTAGAATGTAAGTAACTTTTTAAATAATCTAAAATTATAATAATACGAAGTTCACAATCCAATGTACTTATAACGTAAAATTTCCTAATACGTACGTTTCCGTATATCTAAAGTAGGATACTATAGGGCATTATAACCGATTCCATGTTGTTCGTGATGTTTAAACATATTGTATTCTTAGAACTAAATATTGGATTTGATTTAATATTTTGCCAAAAATTTGTATGATATAAAATAAAAATAATATATTCGGTATATGATCAATTAAGTTTAAATTATGCATTAACCTAGAGTAAACTCTAGAATGATCTCTTCTCTAATAAAAAAAAAATGGCAATTTAAATACTTGAAATCTTACTTGTGCCTCCATTTCTATATTGGAATAAATTACAATAAAATGTGGTATATAAAATAATTTCTAAACTAGGCAAGCGATAAAAATAACTTATATATATAAAAAAACATTTTGAAGCTTAGATGAGATGATCAACGGTTTTTTTATATAAACATTTTTAAACGGTTTTGTACCATTTAGAATAACGCAATTTTTAAAACTTAAAGTATTTCTGATACATTATAATCGATCATAAAATTTTAGCTACAAGACTTTGATGAACATAGCAATAAAACCTTTTTTTATTTTTATTTTTAGAGCCAAAAAAATTATGATATACTGTATAAAGACGTTTTTCTTGCTATTATATTTAAATTAATCATGTATATCGTATATTTATCTATTTTATGATTCTAAATATTCACTGGGTAATGTAATAAGCAAAATTCGCTTTACTTTTGATGATTATATATAAAATTCACAATGATAGAACGCATGCATATAAATTAAAATTGATTCTGAGATTACCTATCCGTATTTAACACACTTTCAAACATAAGAAAAACTAATTATAAAATATTGGAATTATACGAACTAATCAAAACCTAAAATAAATACAATAGCAAAGATATTTAGGTATTTCTATGGAAGAAAAACAACCGTCTAGATCATAAAAATTTGGAATTAGACGAATAAAATAATAAATATCAAAAGTTGCATTACGATAGAATTTTGTGTTGATATAATAGAATATATGGTATAAGACAAAATTGAAATCAGTTGTGCAATCTAAAACATTTTTTTCTCGCATATTTTTTATTTTCGAGTAAATTATTATTGAAGTTTTTAGAAGGTATAACGAGATCATGTCCATGTAAAAATCATGTGAATTATATTGAAATAATTATTAGAAAATACTATAAAACAGTCTATTACTCTATAGTTTGTACAATAGAGCGACAATTAGAAAATCAATTCATAATAAAACCAGAATAAATTTCTTGTTTAAAAATGATCTAATTATTTAAATATCAGTTTTAAATACAAAGGATGTATAAAAAGGCTTAATGTATATATGTTGGGATAAAATACCGACAAATTATTCTAATAATTGATTTACTTATTATTTTTTCCTTATACTTTAGAATGTCAATTTTTAAAATAGCAATATTTTGAAACTAATTCTTTTATAAATGAATAGTTTTAAATCAAACTTTGTAAATTTTTTTTTTGACAGAGAAAATTTTTAATGAATCTTTTAATATAAAAACACAGCGCATCTTTGAATTTGTCCGGTTTTTTTATTTTTATTTACATGTCAAAGAAATTTTAAATGTAATTATATTTTTTTATACTTTTTTTCACCAAAATTATAATATTTCTAGAAGTACATATAATATAAAAGAATATGATGCAGGAATCAAAAAAATTGTTTGTACAAATAACATATTTTGAATAAGAATATCCGACATAACTTGTTATATTTAAGAATATACGTCCATTAATTTTTAGGATTAAAGATTTAGAAAATAATAATAAAAACACCACATGTTTATAAATTTGCTATAAAATATTATAAAATTACGAGAAAAATATCATACACGAAATACACGCAGTTTTTTTTTAATAAATATTTCAATTTATCCATAGTCTTTGCTAAAAAAAATTGTATTATTTATACATTTTATAATTTGAGTTTTGTATCTAAATCGATAAAAAAATATGCTAATTTCATAGCTATGCTATAATTGGGAAAAAAATAGAGTATATTTTTTATACATATTTATTCGCAGTTGTAGTAATATATTTTTGTAGAAAGAGGTGATAATTTTATTTTTTTATTTGAAACATCAAACTAGTAACAGTAAAACATAAATTTTAAATTATTTTTGACTTAATTCTTCGATATAAATGTAATAAAATAGTAATTGTCTTCTATTGATCAATTTTATAGTCACAATGTTCTAATTAAACAGTTTAAAGCACATTTTGTATTATTACATTAGAATTTTTCTATTTAATAATTTTTGAACTATAAATAACAAATATTCTTAATTGCAGATTGTTTATAAGCTTATAAAATAAAATCTGCAATTGATAAGAAAAAATATTGTTATAATTATATTTTTGAGATAATAAATGTACATAATATTTAATTATTACTTATAGCTTTTATATAGGTTTGATTGGCATGATAATATATCTATGCGTCTGTTTATTTATTAGATAAGATAGGTTTTATAATAATTAAGATACTATATTAGCTTTTTTTTAAAAAAATATTAAAGAAAACAGTCATTGCAGACTTATTTATTATTTTGTTAAAATTTATAGCTTAAAAAATATGTGAACAGAAAGAAAGCATAAAAAATAAACATTGATTAAAATATACGTTCAAAAGAACTTGGTAAATAAAAAATCCCATAAATAATAAAATTATCTAAAAAAATATTATAAAACTTATTAAATAAACACAGAATTAACAATAGAACAACAAAATTTTTTAAGTATGAAATCATATTTTTAAACGTACGAATATAATTAATTTATGGGATTAATTTTATGCAAGAAAATTAAAAAAAATTTAAGAAATTAGATTATAATAAAAATACAGGACAAAAGTTCTTAAATTGATTATCTCAAAATATATGTAAGAAAAGCTACAAACCAAAAATTTAATATCAAATCCAAATTTTATATCTACTTCTCCTCAGACAAAAATCGGGCATAGCCTTCGGCGCAACTTTAAAAAAACCAAATTCTAAATTCTTATCTCGGGCACTGCCACACTCCATTCTCTCCACCAGCAACAAAAATACATACTTCTTATTTTCCTGGCGAGAGGAGACAAATCTCCCGCCAATGCCATCTTCAAAGCCCTTGTATCTTTTTCTTGTGTATTTTTCCCATCGTTTACAATCAGTCAGAATGATTGTATGATTTATCTCGGGATTTACACATCTCGTCTGGATTATAAAAAATGGGTCTAAAAATTTCTAACAGTACGAAAGAAAACATTAGTATACCATGCACGAATGAATGCATATAATGTATTATAAATCAAAAACAAAATTTCAAAGTTATACAAGTTTTAAGTTCTTTAATCTAGTTTATAGGAAAAGCATAAATCAAACAACGTTGAATAGGATGAATAACAAAATACAGGAATATAATAAATCTCATTATGTTATAATTATGAACTAATCGAATTATTTCGAATACGCATAAAAAGAAACATTGTAATTATATACCAATTTATGTAAAATACTTTATAATTTATTATCTGCGCTTAAAAAGACCATGAAAAAGTAAATCGAAAAAAGATTATACTGATGGTAAAAAAAACTAAATATGGTAAAGAATATATTTTAAGAATAACCGATCAACATGCTAATAAAATCATTTATAAAAAGATTACCGAATAAAGCTCAAAAATCTTTAATATTTAATATATCATCATTTTATCAGTGTTTTTTAAGCTTTTACGATATTCTTATGTTTATCCGGATTTTATCACCGCAGATGTTATGTCTAAAAATATGATTTGGTTAAGATGAACTTATGTGAATCATTTTATTCATTTATTTTGTGAAACTAAATACTTCTTATAGTTTCACCAGAATAAAAAATTAATTGTGAAATTCAGATAATGAGATGTATTAATTTATATGATTCATAAGAAAAAATAACGGGTTGTGGCGTCAAAAAAAAAGTAGAATCATATGTCTAACAACTATATTCATATAAACACGTAAAAAATGTGCAACAAAAGTAAAATCAAATCGAAACAACCTTTATAATATAATATAGATGCGTGCTAACCAAAATATTATCGAAGACTGGCATATTCTACATGAAAGAAAAAAATAAAAAAACTTATAATAAAAAAATATTTTATTATTATTTAAAAATATAAAAATAAATATAAATATAAACTTCTAACTGATAAATGGTATAGAAATTTTGATTTATCGTGCTCAACAGGCATCAAAAAACGGCTTTATTACGAATAAACTGTTATGGTTTGGCATCAAATGGAATTGTAAAATTACGACTATAAATATAGCCCATAAATAAAAATTAATATTTATCGAGAAGTATGTTAGTTTAATTTACGTCGTAAAATAACTACTTATAAAAAAAGAATAAAACATATTTGCATTTGAACTGTAAATTTAGTATAGAAGCTGCAAAAAATTAATGATCAATTCTAAATGCACCTTAAAAACCCAATTTAGTGTGAATATTTTTATCTGAGTTTTATATTTACAGTAAAAAATATGCTATATGATCAATATCTACGTCATAAAGCAATCTCATCTTCTTTTGTTGATCAGATCTTAAAATCTCTGATACAAGACTAACAAGAATACCAGGACACAATAAAAACTATTATTTTAACCCATATTGTTTTCATTTTTATCCTGGTATTTGCTTCAAAATTTTGCAAATCTATTTCATACAAATTGATTTAAGATCGCAATATGTTAAAAAACTTAATATCTATCTAAATACCATTTAATAATTTTTCTATTGAGTTCAAATTAAAACTAAAAAATAAATTAGCTTACTCTGGACCATAGCCAAAAATTGATAATGAATGAGCATATATTGGAGATTAAAATATTTTTTCAGGCATTTTATAATCAATGTAACATTTATGTTAATCATAAACATATTTCATATAAATTAAGCACTCATACGATATTAGGCCTCTTTTATATTTCCAAAACATGATATATAGTTATTCTGGGACATTTTAAATCATACTCAAACACATTCAATAAATTAGACATAATTTTTTTGTGTATAACAACTAAATTATTCATGATACAGTTTTTTCCTAAATAACGAATGAGCTTTAAAAAAAGATTTAAAAATTGAACATATTCTTTCCAAATATTTATTACCAGTCGTAATAATATATTTTTGAAGAACGAGGTAATAAATTTGATTTTATAGTTGATACATCAAACTAGTAACAGCAAAACATAAATTCTATAAACTATTTTTGACTTAAATCTTCGATATAAATGTAATAAAATAATATTTGTCTTCTATTGATCAATTTTATGGTCACGATGTTCTAATTAAACAGCTCATAACTCACTTTGTATTTATACATTAGGATCTTTCTTTTTAATAATTTTTGAACTATAAATAACAAATATTCTTAGATTGCAGGTTGGTTATAAGCTTATAAAATAAAATTAGCGATTGATAATATAAAATATTTTTATAATTCTATTTTTGAGATAATAAATGTACATAATATTTAATTATTACTTATAGCTTTTATATAGGTTTGATTGGCATGATAATAAGCTCTATGCGTCTATTTATTTTATTAGATAGGTTCAATAAATATTAGAATAATATATTAGCTTATTAAAAAAACATTAAAAACAGACTTATTATGATTCTTTTTAAATGTATATTTTAAAAAATATGTGAACTGAAAGAAATCATAAAAAATAAACATCGAGTAAAATATACGATCAAAGGAACTTGGTAAATAATAAATCCCATGAATTATACAATTATTTAAGAAATATCGAAAAACTTAATAAATGAGCACTGACTCCATAATAGAAAATTCAAAATTTTAAGTATAAAATCATATGAATTGATCATAGAAAATAATTAATTTAAGATTAATTTTTATACAAGAAAATTAAAAAAAATAATAGAAATTGGATTCTATACAAAATAAGAACATAAAACTTCTTAAATTATAAAAAAATAGTTATCATAAAACTAAAAAAATGCTTGAAATCAAAAATTTAATATCATATCCGAATATATGTCCACGTCTCCTCAGAGAAAAATTGGACATGGCCTTCGGCGCAACTTTATAAAAACCAAATTCCATATCTTTATCTTGGGCACAGCCCGACTCTATGACTCTATTATCTCCACCAGCCACAAAAAACCATATTATTACTTCTATTTTCCTGGCGAGAGGACACAAATCTCTCGCCAATGCCATCTTCAAAGCCCCATGATCATTGTTTATTACCCGAAATATTTACAATCAGACGGAATGATTTTTTGATTTCTTCATGGGATTTACACATCTCGTTGAACATTCATGCTTGGGCAGGATTTAAATTCACATATAATAAATCATAAAAAGCAAGAAGCAAGAAAAATACACTTATTGTGTTGAAAAGCTAACATAATCATATATTATTTGGATAAAATATATATAAAGCATAATTACCTTTTATTTAGTATAATTAATGCCTAATGTATAAGCTTATCAATATATTTAATTTAACAATGGAAATCCATTATATATGTTGGTATCTTATATAATCTATAAAAGAATCAAAATATTCATTTTAATGTGCATATAAAAAGGTTTAAAACCGTCAAAAACAAAAAACCTATCCATATAACTTATCTAACACAAATAAATATATTTTTCATGTTCGTAGTTTATAGGAATTCGTAATAAGCAAAATGTATAGATACGATGCATTATGTTACAATACTAATTAAAAGACTAATTAGGCATGTATATGAATAAAAAAAAGAAAAAAAATATCTTAAAAATGAGATTAATGATCTAAGCTAAATATTCGAGCAACAGTAAATAATTCTTATTGACTTATTATAGTTCAAATATGACATAATTGTTTGCCGACATAAAATAAAAACACTCATAATATTCCTATAATCTTTCTTTTTCGAAAAAAACAAATAATGAAGTAACTGGCATTCTAGAATAAACTTTATTGACATAATCAACCAAAGCAAGTTATCTACAAATCCAAGCACAGAAAGATGAGTGATGAAATATAGGAAGAAAATCTTAGGTTCTTATTATTAAAATTCAAAATCTTGATACACACATTTCTAAGAATACAAGACAAAACATGCTTCATCGGGAGAAAATCACATTTAATTAAATATTTGAAAATCTTAAATTACCTATTTTCACCATCTGGCCGACTATAATTCATATCGATAGTTAAAATAAAACAAGCGAAGTGAATGCATTTTTACGATCCAATATATAAGAGTTCAGCGGAAAAATTAGACACTGTATAAAATATATTGAATAATTTAAAGAAAAAAGCAAACCTATGAGTTGACACCGTCTGAGTATTTTAAAATAGACACGATTGCAAATTTTCAGTTTAAAAATATTAAAACAAGTTTATCTCGGGAATTTTGTCGTTGTAAGATTCATGTGTTTCTTTTTTATATTTTATATCCATAAAACACTACAATTATTTATGTTTACACAAACATGACTTTTTTTTTATAAAAAATCATAAAATTGAAATAATATTCTATGGATAAGATAGAGCTCGAGATATTTAATACAATAAAAAAAAATGCTCTAAGTGTGTTTTTTAATTTTATTATGAAGAAAGGGAAGTGAATTTTTGACCATGAAAATAATAAGAATAGAAATAAATAAGATTTCAGCCTTAAACACTTAGTAAAATATAAAGCACATCAAAGTTCAAATCGGGTTATAATAGTTCGCATGATCACATTATTTAAAAATATAGTCTTAAAAATTATTTACAATTATATAGCAAAGTGATAATTTATATGAGGCTTATGCATTAATATATTATTTAGTCAACTTTTTTTTTGTTTATTTTATATCACCGAAAAAGTAATTGTTAACGCAATTTACAATGATTTTACGATTCTATAGTTTTGTTGGGCAATCAATCACATATCATTATTATATTTAAAAAGAATTTATTCCAAACTCGCATATTTTTTTATGTTTATCTAGAAATAAAAATGCTTGAGGCATCAAAAAAATTCATTACCTTCTGAACCTTGTAAGCACATTTTGATATGAATATATCTTCGTTCATTAAAAGAATAAAAAAATATAAATCAATATATATTACGTTTTAAAAGGGTAGTTTTTGAACATATATTACTTTTTTTTTAGAAATTTACATAACGATGTGTTTTAATATTATAAACATCTAAAAATAAGCAATGTAATGCTGTAGAGTATATATAAATTCGTAAATTTTTTATTATTATCAATTGTATCTGATTTATAAGAAATACAGCGAAGAATATATAAAATTCATAATATCAACTAAACCACAGAAAAAAAAAGAACCTTGTTTGCAGTAATTAGTTAATATCTAGAAACACAGAAAAATAATATCGAAAAAAGCATAAAATTTATGAAATACGATGATGAAACTTACTCTGGTAATAAACAAATTCACATAAATAAAAAACCTTATTATAAACAATGCAGATTGTTTTGATGTTAAGCATAGAATTTAAGACTTTTACAATAATTTTCGGTGCATTAAATGTCCAAATTTAGGATTACAACCTAAGAATCTAAAAATAAAGCAAATTAAATTTACATTGAATATGAAGCAACAAATGGAAACTGAATATCCATGATTCATGGGCTAAATTAGATTGTTAATTTATGTAACAAAAAAAATAAAATTTTCCAATTAATTGAATATAACCGAATTGAATAGCTTGGTCTCATAGTACTATTCAACAATATTATAATTTTAACGGCATAAATTTACATAAAGAATCATTTGCAAAATATTATCATTTGGAGGCTTAAAAAATTGATCAGATATAAGCTAAGATAAATATAAGTTAAAATATACGGTAAAATGCCAATAAAAAAGAATATAAATAAATCTAGATATAAGTATGGAATTATTCACACCAAAAAAACAGAAAATAGAATAAGATGATCATACATCGACTCAAAATTATATATAATGATTAAAAACAGTTAATAAGAAAACAATTCTTTTTATATATTGAAAAATTGAATTGTAAAAAAAAACGCAGGATTTACTCAAATGAGCATGTGTACATGATTTTCGAGTTAATTCAAGATCTAAAATAAAATTTTTATGTAAAATCCGATCAAAATTATTATTGTGACGTATACAATCTTTTGTGTCTAAAATTAATAGAGATAACTTTTGACTATTTGTCATTATGTTCTAATCATGCATTATATGATTATCTCAATCTTCTGGTCGTAATTTATTAATTATCTGGTTTGATATAGTCATATATAGATCGTAAAAAAAATTTCCTAATGCGTGGAGAAAATCCCTTCTAATTGGTGTTAAATAAACAAATGAAATGCGAAGTAACAGGTGATTTATATTTTACTTGAATAAAATGTGCATTTAAAACCAAACTAGGATGATATTTAAAGATAAATTAAAGCAAAAAAAATTTAGATTCATATTGCATATATACTAGATGCTTAGGGTCTACGTTTTACATAGATACACACTAAAATGTTTTTTTAAATAAAAGGCCGATAGCAATAACTGCTCTTTTCGTGGATAATATATATTTTCATTCCAGTGTGCATAAAAAAATAAAAAAATTAGCCCTAGGTCACCTTAAATCCATACTATAATATTCAAAATCTATTTTATGGGTAAAGTAAAAATTATACAATAAATTGCTATAAAAAATAGAATCGATATAATAAATTAATGTTCATAAGAACAAGAATCGTGTAAACAACATCACCATCAGTAAAGTCTTTTATTGCTGATTTTTCGAAATTATACGAAATTAAGCTTCAGTAACTATACTTATATGAAAATATGGAGGAACACATTGTTCACTTATGGAATGACGCCCGTTTTAAGATTTTATAGGATAGAGTTAAATTATAAAATCATAATAAAAACAAACAAGATATAAAAAAATTTAACCAGTTGGTGTCTCTAGATACAAGGTGTTCTTATACGATATTTAATGAATTATATTTTTGAATCCAGCCACAGAAGATTAATTATAGATGCGATTATGCCATTTTATGTAGATTATGTCTATGTTTTAGTGAATATATTAAAATAGTGCATAATAGTAAAATTTAGGAGTAATTCTAAGTTTATTCAACCCGCTATAAAAACTTAAAATATGCATATCTTATTTTTTTACTATTATAATATAAGCTGCTTAATCAAGGTGGATGCTAATATTTGCTTAAATTTTCATATATGACCCATAGAACGTGTTTTAAAGTACAATGAAATTATAAGTTTCAGTTTTTTTTGTATTTAAAAACAAAAAAAAATCCATAGAACAAATAAAAATTGTGGAAGAGAAAATTTCAAACGTATTACGATAAAGATTTTAAATACCGATAAATAAAAGGGGTCTTTCAAATACAATTACATGGATAACACTCAGATAAGCATATTGACTTTTTAACGTGTTAAAAATTTGATTCGTTCTATTTTATCTATAACTCACGTAAAAAGAATCCCATTTATCAAATATAAATATAAATAAACAAATAATATATATCTGATACAATAGGCACGAAAATGAAAAAAAAATATAAATGCAAATAAAGATACATATCAAATTTTGCATGCTCCCGTAAGTATCATATTTGAAAAGTATTTTATTGCTTTAAAATACTTCTAGATACATAAATTGACAAAAAAAATGAACCTTTATAAAAAAATTGAAATGTGTTTTTCTTAGGCAAGATAAATATGAGACTAACAAATAGATCATTATCTGATAAATCGTTTCATCTGCTCCAAATAATATTTATTTATGTAAATATGTTGTTTATTCTATACTTTCATTTTTCTTTTACTTTCTTAGCAGTTAAAAGCAAATTCATAATGTTTTTTTGCTATGTTTTTAAAGAAGAAATATATTAAACATTTTAGTAATAATAATTTTATTATAAAATGTCAACAAATAAATGCAAAATATACACCTTATTTGCATTTTTTACGATCAATTTCTATTTTGCATGAATTAGTCAGTTTTATCCAGTTAAAATCTGGAAATATATAAGTGAATATGGTTTTTTCCGTTTTTTTATTATCTTAAACATTGGATAAAGGAAATCGATAATTACAATATATGGAATAGATATCAAAAAAATTGATTATAAAGTCACTAATTAATATTTATTGTTAGTCCGTTAGATTTAATAAATATTTGCTGAAAAAAATGCGAATTTTCATAAGAATGTTAAAAAAAACACTTGATGATATAAGCTAAATTTGTTAATAAACTACTTTTATTTTATATTTCCTAATTATGATGAATAGATAGAAAAAATTTATAAAGTTATTTGAATTATACCTATAATACAAAGAAACTGTCAAATTTAATTATTTATATTGTATCATTTAAAGTTAAAATGTTTATTCTTGCCATTTAGTAAAATCATATGATATACTAATAATTGATAATATAAAAAAAGTTTATAACTTGAATATCGCATAAAGATATTAGTTTTTATTCATATATAATTCAGATATATCAATTAGTTTTTTATGAATATGGATTATGAATTCTGTATAACAAAAAAAAACACTTATCTGAATTAAAACAACAAAATACAAATCATATGACTTTGAGACATAAAATATCAGTTTATTCTAAATATATATAAAAACAAAATATAATATACACTTTGATCATATGAATATTTAATTAGGTGATACTAGCAGTCAATTCTTTTGTAAAATTTTCTTTTTTAAATACATGTATACATAAGTCAGATCTTATTTTAAATATGAAATAATTAACTGTTCTTTTTTTCGTCATACAACACAGGTAAAAAAATATTAGCTTCATGTCTAAAATTTAACATGTTTTTATTTGACATTATCATAAACCTGCTCTTTAAGCATTTTTAAGATCAGTTACATTTTTCAGATTCAAGGATATAGATCGTACTATTTTATTTCTTAGATAGAATATTTTTTGTATATATATTGGATTACTAGTCTAGTGCACGTAGGATCAAAATTGTGACATTTCAAATAAAAATTAATATATAACAGCGATTTTCAAATAAGTTTCTTATTAGAATATTACTGAACACTTGAAATTCAGTTTTTTTATTACATTGTTAAAAATTTTATCCACAAGAGGTAATAGATTTGGGGTTTTTATATACAATATTAAGGCTGAAATATTAGCGTAGACTGAAAACGGTAACTCAATGTTAATTTTTATTTAAAAATATGATGTAGAATGACCTTCCGAATTTTATGAAATCATATAAAGTTTTAAATATTTATGATATTATATAAATGAGTAAAAATACACATGCATAAAAGGTACTTACAAATAAATTAATTTTATAAATATTTTTTTTGACTATATATAAAAGACACAAAAATTCCTGGTATTTGGATCAATATTTTTATGATTTCAAATATACGATATTTTTTTATGAAAAAAGATAAAAAAAATGCCTATTCTATAAATACCTCATATGCAGAGAATTATTTGCAATATCTAATAAAAATCATATGGTATGCTTATCTAAATGCAGTAAGTGGCTACTATGAATGAATCAGCTTTCTTATAATGAATTACATGCATATTTTGCACGATAGGATGTAGCCCAGCTGATGTATTATAAGCGTGAAGATAATAATAAAAAAATACAAGAATATATATGTAGTCATTATTTTCTTATAAAGTAAGTTTTGATGTATTTATGCAAGCAATTTATGTGTAGATCTCATGATGAAAATATAGTTTAAAAATATTATTTAAACTGATTAAATATATATTTTTAATTCCTAATTATCTTAAGTTTAAAAAAGTCAATTTACAAATCATGAAGAAAGTGGTATATTATAAATTTACATATGTTTGATTTTTGCAATTTGAAGTCTTTTGAAGTCAATAGTGGCATTATATATCAAAAATACCGATAATTTATCAACGGATATGTTAGCATATAAAAGAATCATTTTTTAGTAAATTACTAAACCTTAGAAAATTTCTCTGGTATAAAACATAATCTTGCCGAAGCGAATCTCGAGCTTGAAATTATTTATCTTTTTATTCTATTCAAATAAGAAACGTACGAAGATTCCTTTCTAAACTCTTAAGCATATATTATTCCATTTATTATACTTTATATTTTTTTAAAAGGTAGACATTTATATACATATAGCATGCATAATCCAAAAAAAATATCTATAACATGGTGTATAAAAGGCATATAATTGCTATAACTGTTAAAATTTATTTACCAAATTACGAAAACCAGTTATATCGCAAAAAAATGGTTAATGCATAGTTAAAACATTAAAATATAAAATTTGTGGTGATAAAAGATTGCTAAATAAATAGGAGAAGTTTATTTGATTAGTAAAAATATAACAAACTTTTTTCTAATGTTCTTGTTTATACATAATTTACTTCTATCGTTTTTTTAAAGGTTTCTACGACAAAATTATATTACTGTGAAAGTATATCATCTTTTAAATTGTTTTTATACTTAGATTTAAGATTTAAAAAAAACCTATATTATTTCTGTAAAAAAAGAAAGATATTTTTTAATCCAATTATGTGAAATTATAAAAAAAATGATTTGATGGTTTATTGTATACTTTTAGGTTACTCACTTCGCATTATGCATACAATGAGTTATGAAACGAAAATATTTTTACGTGTGAATGTACAAATTTACGTGTAATTTACACTATATTATTTGGCTTTACAGTGAGTACTTATAAAAAGTATGGTTTCTGTAATTTGCTGTTAAAGTAAAAGTAAATATTCAAATTATTTATTATTAATATATTGATAGAAATCGCTAAAAATACAAAGCGTTGGTTTGCCGATAAAAAATTCCATAAAATTAAAAGACTAAGACTCCAAAAAAAAAATAGCAAAAAAAATAATAAAAAATCGTGAATCCTGCATAAAAAATAGAAAAGATCTTATATTCTAGTAAAATACAAATTTTATAAACAGGAATAGCATTTAGTATCAGAAATAAAAAATACTTTAGGATGAGAGCATATACTGATAAAAGGATTTTTTTGTGTTATATTGTAATATTATCTGTAATTAAGAAGTTAAAATACTATATGTGTGGCAAAGTTAACGGAATATCCTATAAAAATTACTTTTTTGGTCTCAGAAAAAGCTAAACCAAATTTATTATCTATAAGAGTATAAAAAGTTCAAAGTATGCAAATTAGCGATTATGATAATTTTTTTATCTTTTAGAATATCTGTGATATTTTATCGTTTCAATTGTATACCGACACAGCTGTATTTTTACATACAAGCTTACGTAAGTTTATTTGCAAAAGACAACTATATTTTGGTTTTAATGATTTCTATTATCAACACACGATTTCTATGCAATTACGAAAATAATAGCAAAAAAATCATATTAGGGTTTAGTTTCGTTACTAACGAATCATTTATCCTTTTTCTTGCTGATGAAACATATATATCTTACTATCTCACACATTTTAATGGTGGCTTAGTCTTGAAGAAAGTAGGTTAGGGGTATAAAGCATAAAAAATGACGAATAAGAGTATTTAATCATAAAATATTTGACCTAATTATTATTTAATTCAACAGGGTTAATCATACATGAAGCATTTTAAAACGTGGTTACCGATCTTTGAAACATTTGCAATAGGTCTGAATATTGAAATTTATAAGTAATAATTTTCTTTTACAAAAATAATGTATTTTTAAATTTGAATATGATAATTTTATATGATGCTTTATAAAATATAATGTATTCAGAAAAAACAGTCAAGATACAAACATAAGCGTCTTGTTCCATGTTTAATTTATATGTTGTTATATTTAATGAATTAGACACTGGACAAATTCAATCTCTGGCCTCAATACCAAAATTTAAGTGATTTTTGATTAATTATGTTAAATATAAATTAAAAATATATTTTTTATGTATAAAACAATTAAAAGAACTAGAAAATCGAACATAGATTACAACAGAATGAAACACGAAATAATACAAAAACAAAAAAAAAATTCTTT
>NW_028232970.1:0-47444 GCF_057557595.1 Rhyacophila brunnea | reverse complement strand
TATAACGCATATGAATAAACTCAGTTTTTTAAATATCAGAGAAGAATCTATAAAAGTATATATAGTAAAACAAAAATAATCGTTTTTATATAGTAAAACATATAAAAATCTAACGAGTAATATTCAAACCTATTTTATAAGAAAAAAAATTATTATGCAATTAAAATATTAATCTTTAAATAGTTAAACATATAATTTGAAATCAATTATCTATAAAAACAAAAAAAAAAGCTTTTTTTATTCACATAAGGCTTAGTATGCAATTTTATAAACAAATAAAACAGATTATCAAGAAAAGGGAAAAAAAACATTGTATTTTTAAGATAAAACTCACACTACGATACAGAAGATAAGTTTTTATTGTTACAGCTTATGGATTTTAAAAACGAAAAACTTCAAATTATACTAGAAGGAATTGCATAAAAAACCTTTTTTATATTGTTTCATACCACTAATAGTATTTTTTATCGTTTTTTACAAACACGGATATGTGATTTTTTATGTCAATCGAATAGATTTAAAATCACAAATAAATGTAAACTTTTACTATAGAAAAAAGCATCAGAACTTATTTGTGTTAACTTTTGTAGAAAATTGCTTCTATTTAACATATATATATAAAATATCTAAAATACAACAATTTAAATAATGCAAGTTATATAAAATCCAGGTTTTATGTTACCAAGAAATTACGAAAAATGTATTTATTACATTTTTGGATATAATTTTAAAATATTTGGCTGTTGAAGCAATCTTAAAATATAAGAGTGATTATATCTTGCAATTATATCTCTTATTTATGTTTTATTTTGTAATCTAGCACAGATTTTGATGTTTTTTTCATTACAAAAAAGTGATAAAAGGCTATTAAATTTGTAAAAGACATCAATGGCTTTATATTTTATTCACTAAAACTGAAAGATTTTAGATTTAGATTAACTGATCATTGAAAACATGGTAAGAAATAATATCATAAACGAGTGATAAATATAATAATAGAGTCGCCCCTACCCTAGAAGGGCGACTCTATTGTTGTGTTCATTGCATCGTAATTTAAAAAATATAAATCTATTATTTTTATAGAAACATAAAACATAGATTATCATATATAAATTGTCGAATATTTTGCTATGAAATACACTTTTTACAATAAAATCAAGTATTTATGCATTTTTCACTTTATATCAGAAGCAATATTTATATTATTTCTGTATGTATATTTACTTTTTAAACATGAAAAATTTAAAAAAAAGGCTAACTACTTTTTATTATATGGTAAATGCATTATAATAAATGATATAAGAAAAAAACAGAAAATAAAACTATATATACCTAGATATTATCAGAAAAATGCTTATTTTTATTATTATTATATTCTAAAGAAATAGTATTCAACAAACACTGTATTCTAAATAGATATTTTTTCTTCATCCTAGCTGAACTATTTAACAATTTATGTATTTTTAGTACCAATAATTCATTATAAATGTATGATTATGGTTATATTCAATATTAGACGTGTTAATTTGCGGTAGAATAATACCAAAAAAGGGGTTTTTATTCAGCTATCTAACAGAATTAGCACCTCTTTATGGTTATTTAGGCGGACTATATGTATTAAATAGCAAATAAATCACCTAAATAGTTCATAAAAAATCTATTTCCTTCAAATTTTTAATCATTAAATCTGTTGTTTGTTTTACTTTAGCAAGCAGATTAAAACTCAAAATCATGTCTAGTTTACAGAAATATATTTTCTAAGAGTGTGTATAGGTTACATAAATTCCATTATTCAGTAATAATTATATCTCAGTATTAAAAAAAATCGAAAAAGTTAGTATTTTAGATGATTAGAAATATAAAAAAAAAATTACATAAAATTAAAAAAAAAGAAGAAAAAAAAACATTTTTATTAATTTACTTAATAAATAAAACAGCTTTTTTGACATTTAACTCATAAAAATTACCTATTTTAGCATTATCCACCTTTATTTTCGTACATAAGAAACATACCTAAAATATATTATAAATAAAGATCAAAGTCAATTAAATGATATCAAAATCTTTTTTTATAATTGAATATTTTAATAAGATATAAAAATATATTCAATATTTTATGTAATTGATCATTAAAAGAAAAAAAATAATAGGACCCTTAAACTTTCTACTAAAATCCCAAATCAAAATACATCAAGCAGAATCTATGTCGACTTATAATTCAAAACATATTTTTTCGATTTGGTGTATATGATAGTTATTATCACATAAAAAAACCACTAAAATAAAGAAAAAAAATAGTCGACTTAATCCACACATAAAAGTTTCAGAAACAAGAAAAAATTAAAATATATGATTTTCTAAGTATTTTACGTTTTAAAAAGATAATTTAAATATGAAAACTTAATTTTATTATAAGAAAAAAAATCCCTTTTTTTTGCGATGTCATTAATTATTAAAAAAAATCGCAGATAATGAGAAATATGAGAAAGTCAGAATGTGTATCTTAGCTTATAAAAGTATGATCAGCAAGTAAAAATTGTTTTTTTCGCCAAACAGGACTTGGTTCTAGGTTTTTTTTAAGACAGAAAAAAAATATGGCAACACATAAAACTTGGAATTGACCGAAAAATTAATAAATTCACCTTTTCTGAATAACAAAACATATGTACAAATATTCACTGTGTCTAGTAGAGTATATAAATATTCATTATAAGGCAAAAAAATCTTAAATATAACCAAGTTGGTTATGGCTATATATCCACAAAAAGATGATTTTTATATATTTCAACTTTAGATAATGTATTTATCATGTCATAAATTATCATTGTATTATTTCTTTCTGTGCTAGTGGACATATTTATCACCACTTATTCGGCTATTCAGCGACATAATTCAGCTAAAAGCAATAAAATTATGTTTAAAATGAGATTGATATGTCTTTTTGGCACTAAAAAAATACATAAAACTTGTTTTTTCTCATCTCGCTGCAGACATATTATATTTAAAATAGCACAGAAAAATGATAATATAACATTACTCATAAAATATTTATAATAAATTGACTATTAATATAAATTTATTTTGAAACAAGCTGTTTTTTTAACATAAAGGATTTATTCTATACAACTAGAAGAGTAGAAAACCGCCTATATAAAGAAAAAAACCAAAAGTTTGGCATAAATATGGTGATTAAGCCACAAATAATCAATAAAAATTACAATTTATGCGGAATAAAATAAAACAATAACTAAAGTTTTCTATCCAGAGACGTGATTTATATATCAATATTATCATATTAGAGCATTAAACTTTAAATATTTACATAAAACTCTAATATCTGGTGTCTAAATATAAAAATATATCGTTTGTATTTTCAATCTATTTATATTTCCTTTGAAAACTTCATTTTCTTAAAAGATGAATCTATTATTAGATTATACTAAATTACTAAGCACGAAGAAAGTATTTCGATTTCGCCAGTATATTTCTATATATATGAAAAATAAAATAAAAAACTTAAAATAATAATAATTTATTAACAAGAGAATCTTAAACAAAGAAATAAATAACAAATAAAAATACATATAATTAAATCTCAAAAATTTAGATATTATTGTTTAATTAACAAATAATCTTAGCATAAAAAAAATTTCGGTTTAAATATTATAAAGAAAAATCAATGAGAAAATCTTTAGAATCAGAAAATCTAGTTTAATGTATATAATAGACATATATATGTATATTACTATTATAAATGTCAATATTAAGAATTTTATGGTGATTTAATAATTGATAGATTTTAAATGAAAATTTAAATAAAATCAGAAGAATATTCAGGATAAATAATTTATAAAAAAAAGTATAATAGTTTGTAAAAAAAATGGTTAAAAAATATAATAAAATATATCACAATTTATTGTATCATTATATATTAAATATTTTTCTTTTTATTATTTTTTCTCGTAATCCAAATTAAAAGAAAATTCGAATGTTTTGATAACTATATTTTATATCTAGAATGTTCAAAATTAGAATAGAAAAACAACATGCTAGCGTATAATTAAATTTAAGTGTGTTTTTCTTGCATCACGATATGTTCGAATATCTTAATCTAAAGATAAAATATCCAATAATAACAAAATAAAATAAAATAGAATGAATATATTTTTGTTTATAATAGAAAGAAAAAAGCATTGTTCAGAATTTAAAGATAATAATTATAAAAGTAATAAGAATTAATTTTACTTTTACAATAAAAAAGTAAATTATTAATAAATATGTGGATTAAGCGATCGTAAAAAGTAAAAAAATATCAAAAAACCATAAAAATGGTGGTATAATTATCATTATCATTGAAAAGGATAAAAACTTATATATCTCTTATAAATAATGGCATTATTACAATTTAGTTATATATTTATGATCTTAATTGCATAAGAATATAAAGACATGAACTTTCGGACTTTAATGTTATCATAGCGATGATTAAAAAGATAAACTAAAATAGAAAATCTGATAAAGGATATACAGAGCTTTGTTTTTTTTTTTCAAAAATATGCCCCATTTTCAGAAAAAAACGCATAATTATTAACTCAATGGATAAAATATCAGTTTTATGACAAAAATTCGGAGAAATAGACGGAAATATCATGGTAAAAATCGTATTATTTTATTTTCTTATCTAGAAAAGGGGTAAATTTGATCAATGACCATTTTAGATCAGCTTTGTTTAGATAAAGGCCAAAAGAAAACTGTTGAGAACATAACACAGGTTTATAAAAATTAAAAAATAAAAGGATTCATATATTTCTAGCTATCAATTCTAGTAAATATTTAATTTTTTTCAAGATTCGCGAAATTTTTACAAAAAAATATATAAATAAAAGAATTCTAGTAATAGCAGTGATATAAATAATAAAATATATTTCATATAAAGTAACAATATTAAACCTTTATATACATTCTTTTTCAAAATTCAAAAATCAAGATTATTATAACTAAAATGAAGTAAAACAGGATATTTAACATATACGATAAACATCTTATAGAAGCTAAAGATTATTAATACATTAAAATACAAAATTGAATTATTGTAAGCAAATAATTATATCCAACGAAAAACGTAAAACATAAAAACAAAACAGCAAATGTTGATATATAAATAATATCAAATAATTATTCAATTTACAGTGTATATTTAATTTATTAAACATATGTCTATAATCATTGTAAAATTTGAACCTTCAGACAAAATCCATCTAAATAAAATTTCAAAAATTAATTTATTTATCCCATGTCTATAATCATTGTAAAATTTGAACCTTCAGACAAAATCCATCTAAATAAAATTTCAAAAAAAAAATTACAAAATTGATTTTATTTAACCCACGTCTAAAATCATTATAAAACATATATCTTCGGAATATATCATAATTCTTGTATATAATTCTAAAAATATAAAAATTACACTTTAATATTCTAGTGAAACAGTAAATGCTTAGCAATTCAATATTTACATCATTTATGTGGATAAAACCATGAATTTTCAAATCTAGAAATATAAAATTTATGTTCACTTTTGAAAAGCTAACTATTAGATTTATTAAAAAATGGAAGATAAATAAAAAAATATAAAGTCATTTATAAAAAAAGAGGACCAAATAGCCATAAAATTGTTTTAAAATATAATAATAAATTTTCCAGTTTTTATCCATTTGTAAAAAAAACCAATAAATATATTATTTAGTTTAACAAATAAAAATAAAATCTAAAAAAACATACGATTTTTGATTTTATTTATATAAAAACAGAAAAAGAAACAAAATTTATCATAATGTAATAGTTATATCGATTAGAGAATAAATATAAAAACATTATATTACGCTATTCAAATCAAATATAATAAAGTATAAAATAATAAAATAGTTCATATAGAATTGGTTTCTTTGGAAATAAATGTTTTTTGATGTTAATTAAATGACGCAAAAAAACTATAACGCATATGAATAAACTCAGTTTTTTAAATATCAGAGAAGAATCTATAAAAGTATATATAGTAAAACAAAAATAATCGTTTTTATATAGTAAAACATATAAAAATCTAACGAGTAATATTCAAACCTATTTATAAGAAAAAAAATTATTATGCAATTAAATATTAATCTTTAAATAGTTAAACATATAATTTGAAATCAATTATCTATAAAAACAAAAAAAAAGCTTTTTTTATTCACATAAGGCTTAGTATGCAATTTTATAAACAAATAAAACAGATTATCAAGAAAAGGGAAAAAAAACATTGTATTTTTAAGATAAAACTCACACTACGATACAGAAGATAAGTTTTTATTGTTACAGCTTATGGATTTTAAAAACGAAAAACTTCAAATTATACTAGAAGGAATTGCATAAAAAACCTTTTTTATATTGTTTCATACCACTAATAGTATTTTTTATCGTTTTTTACAAACACGGATATGTGATTTTTTATGTCAATCGAATAGATTTAAAATCACAAATAAATGTAAACTTTTACTATAGAAAAAAGCATCAGAACTTATTTGTGTTAACTTTTGTAGAAAATTGCTTCTATTTAACATATATATATAAAATATCTAAAATACAACAATTTAAATAATGCAAGTTATATAAAATCCAGGTTTTATGTTACCAAGAAATTACGAAAAATGTATTTATTACATTTTTGGATATAATTTTAAAATATTTGGCTGTTGAAGCAATCTTAAAATATAAGAGTGATTATATCTTGCAATTATATCTCTTATTTATGTTTTATTTTGTAATCTAGCACAGATTTTGATGTTTTTTTCATTACAAAAAAGTGATAAAAGGCTATTAAATTTGTAAAAGACATCAATGGCTTTATATTTTATTCACTAAAACTGAAAGATTTTAGATTTAGATTAACTGATCATTGAAAACATGGTAAGAAATAATATCATAAACGAGTGATAAATATAATAATAGAGTCGCCCCTACCCTAGAAGGGCGACTCTATTGTTGTGTTCATTGCATCGTAATTTAAAAAATATAAATCTATTATTTTTATAGAAACATAAAACATAGATTATCATATATAAATTGTCGAATATTTTGCTATGAAATACACTTTTTACAATAAAATCAAGTATTTATGCATTTTTCACTTTATATCAGAGCAATATTTATATTATTTCTGTATGTATATTTACTTTTTAAACATGAAAAATTTAAAAAAAAGGCTAACTACTTTTTTATTATATGGTAAATGCATTATAATAAATGATATAAGAAAAAAACAGAAAATAAAACTATATATACCTAGATATTATCAGAAAAATGCTTATTTTTATTATTATTATATTCTAAAGAAATAGTATTCAACAAACACTGTATTCTAAATAGATATTTTTTCTTCATCCTAGCTGAACTATTTAACAATTTATGTATTTTTAGTACCAATAATTCATTATAAATGTATGATTATGGTTATATTCAATATTAGACGTGTTAATTTGCGGTAGAATAATACCAAAAAAGGGGTTTTTATTCAGCTATCTAACAGAATTAGCACCTCTTTATGGTTATTTAGGCGACTATATGTATTAAATAGCAAATAAATCACCTAAATAGTTCATAAAAAATCTATTTCTTCAAATTTTTAATCATTAAATCTGTTGTTTGTTTTACTTTAGCAAGCAGATTAAAACTCAAAATCATGTCTAGTTTACAGAAATATATTTTCTAAGAGTGTGTATAGGTTACATAAATTCCATTATTCAGTAATAATTATATCTCAGTATTAAAAAAAATCGAAAAAGTTAGTATTTTAGATGATTAGAAATATAAAAAAAAATTACATAAAATTAAAAAAAAAGAAGAAAAAAAAACATTTTTATTAATTTACTTAATAAATAAAACAGCTTTTTTGACATTTAACTCATAAAAATTACCTATTTTAGCATTATCCACCTTTATTTTCGTACATAAGAAACATACCTAAAATATATTATAAATAAAGATCAAAGTCAATTAAATGATATCAAAATCTTTTTTTATAATTGAATATTTTAATAAGATATAAAAATATATTCAATATTTTATGTAATTGATCATTAAAAGAAAAAAAAATAATAGGACCCTTAAACTTTCTACTAAAATCCCAAATCAAAATACATCAAGCATAATCTATGTCGACTTATAATTCAAAACATATTTTTTCGATTTGGTGTATATGATAGTTATTATCACATAAAAAAACCACTAAAATAAAGAAAAAAAATAGTCGACTTAATCCACACATAAAAGTTTCAGAAACAAGAAAAAATTAAAATATATGATTTTCTAAGTATTTTACGTTTTAAAAAGATAATTTAAATATGAAAACTTAATTTTATTATAAGAAAAAAAATCCCTTTTTTTTGCGATGTCATTAATTATTAAAAAAAATCGCAGATAATGAGAAATATGAGAAAGTCAGAATGTGTATCTTAGCTTATAAAAGTATGATCAGCAAGTAAAAATTGTTTTTTTCGCCAAACAGGACTTGGTTCTAGGTTTTTTTTAAGACAGAAAAAAATATGGCAACACATAAAACTTGGAATTGACCGAAAAATTAATAAATTCACCTTTTCTGAATAACAAAACATATGTACAAATATTCACTGTGTCTAGTAGAGTATATAAATATTCATTATAAGGCAAAAAAATCTTAAATATAACCAAGTTGGTTATGGCTATATATCCACAAAAAGATGATTTTTATATATTTCAACTTTAGATAATGTATTTATCATGTCATAAATTATCATTGTATTATTTCTTTCTGTGCTAGTGGACATATTTATCACCACTTATTCGGCTATTCAGCGACATAATTCAGCTAAAAGCAATAAAATTATGTTTAAAATGAGATTGATATGTCTTTTTGGCACTAAAAAAATACATAAAACTTGTTTTTTCTCATCTCGCTGCAGACATATTATATTTAAAATAGCACAGAAAAATGATAATATAACATTACTCATAAAATATTTATAATAAAATTGACTATTAATATAAATTTATTTTGAAACAAGCTGTTTTTTTAACATAAAGGATTTATTCTATACAACTAGAAGAGTAGAAAACCGCCTATATAAAGAAAAAAACCAAAAGTTTGGCATAAATATGGTGATTAAGCCACAAATAATCAATAAAAATTACAATTTATGCGGAATAAAATAAAACAATAACTAAAGTTTTCTATCAGAGACGTGATTTATATATCAATATTATCATATTAGAGCATTAAACTTTAAATATTTACATAAAACTCTAATATCTGGTGTCTAAATATAAAAATATATCGTTTGTATTTTCAATCTATTTATATTTCCTTTGAAAACTTCATTTTCTTAAAAGATGAATCTATTATTAGATTATACTAAATTACTAAGCACGAAAAGTATTTCGATTTCGCCAGTATATTTCTATATATATGAAAAATAAAATAAAAAACTTAAAATAATAATAATTTATTAACAAGAGAATCTTAAACAAAGAAATAAATAACAAATAAAAATACATATAATTAAATCTCAAAAATTTAGATATTATTGTTTAATTAACAAATAATCTTAGCATAAAAAAAAATTTCGGTTTTAAATATTATAAAGAAAAATCAATGAGAAAATCTTTAGAATCAGAAAATCTAGTTTAATGTATATAATAGACATATATATGTATATTACTATTATAAATGTCAATATTAAGAATTTTATGGTGATTTAATAATTGATAGATTTTAAATGAAAATTTAAATAAAATCAGAAGAATATTCAGGATAAATAATTTATAAAAAAAAGTATAATAGTTTGTAAAAAAATGGTTAAAAAATATAATAAAATATATCACAATTTATTGTATCATTATATATTAAATATTTTTCTTTTTTATTATTTTTTCTCGTAATCCAAATTAAAAGAAAATTCGAATGTTTTGATAACTATATTTTATATCTAGAATGTTCAAAATTAGAATAGAAAAACAACATGCTAGCGTATAATTAAATTTAAGTGTGTTTTTCTTGCATCACGATATGTTCGAATATCTTAATCTAAAGATAAAATATCCAATAATAACAAAATAAAATAAAATAGAATGAATATATTTTTGTTTATAATAGAAAGAAAAAAGCATTGTTCAGAATTTAAAGATAATAATTATAAAAGTAATAAGAATTAATTTTACTTTTACAATAAAAAAGTAAATTATTAATAAATATGTGGATTAAGCGATCGTAAAAAGTAAAAAAATATCAAAAAACCATAAAAATGGTGGTATAATTATCATTATCATTGAAAAGGATAAAAACTTATATATCTCTTATAAATAATGGCATTATTACAATTTAGTTATATATTTATGATCTTAATTGCATAAGAATATAAAGACATGAACTTTCGGACTTTAATGTTATCATAGCGATGATTAAAAAGATAAACTAAAATAGAAAATCTGATAAAGGATATACAGAGCTTTGTTTTTTTTTTCAAAAATATGCCCCATTTTCAGAAAAAAACGCATAATTATTAACTCAATGGATAAAATATCAGTTTTATGACAAAAATTCGGAGAAATAGACGGAAATATCATGGTAAAAATCGTATTATTTTATTTTCTTATCTAGAAAAGGGGTAAATTTGATCAATGACCATTTTAGATCAGCTTTGTTTAGATAAAGGCCAAAAGAAAACTGTTGAGAACATAACACAGGTTTATAAAAATTAAAAAATAAAAGGATTCATATATTTCTAGCTATCAATTCTAGTAAATATTTAATTTTTTTCAAGATTCGCGAAATTTTTACAAAAAAATATATAAATAAAAGAATTCTAGTAATAGCAGTGATATAAATAATAAAATATAATTTCATATAAAGTAACAATATTAAACCTTTATATACATTCTTTTTCAAAATTCAAAAATCAAGATTATTATAACTAAAATGAAGTAAAACAGGATATTTAACATATACGATAAACATCTTATAGAAGCTAAAGATTATTAATACATTAAAATACAAAATTGAATTATTGTAAGCAAATAATTATATCCAACGAAAAACGTAAAACATAAAAACAAAACAGCAAATGTTGATATATAAATAATATCAAATAATTATTCAATTTACAGTGTATATTTAATTTATTAAACATATGTCTATAATCATTGTAAAATTTGAACCTTCAGACAAAATCCATCTAAATAAAATTTCAAAAATTAATTTATTTATCCCATGTCTATAATCATTGTAAAATTTGAACCTTCAGACAAAATCCATCTAAATAAAATTTCAAAAAAAAAATTACAAAATTGATTTTATTTAACCCACGTCTAAAATCATTATAAAACATATATCTTCGGAATATATCATAATTCTTGTATATAATTCTAAAAATATAAAAATTACACTTTAATATTCTAGTGAAACAGTAAATGCTTAGCAATTCAATATTTACATCATTTATGTGGATAAAACCATGAATTTTCAAATCTAGAAATATAAAATTTATGTTCACTTTTGAAAAGCTAACTATTAGATTTATTAAAAAATGGAAGATAAATAAAAAAATATAAAGTCATTTATAAAAAAAGAGGACCAAATAGCCATAAAATTGTTTTAAAATATAATAATAAATTTTCCAGTTTTTATCCATTTGTAAAAAAAACCAATAAATATATTATTTAGTTTAACAAATAAAAATAAAATCTAAAAAAACATACGATTTTTGATTTTATTTATATAAAAACAGAAAAAGAAACAAAATTTATCATAATGTAATAGTTATATCGATTAGAGAATAAATATAAAAACATTATATTACGCTATTCAAATCAAATATAATAAAGTATAAAATAATAAAATAGTTCATATAGAATTGGTTTCTTTGGAAATAAATGTTTTTTGATGTTAATTAAATGACGCAAAAAAACTATAACGCATATGAATAAACTCAGTTTTTTAAATATCAGAGAAGAATCTATAAAAGTATATATAGTAAAACAAAAATAATCGTTTTTATATAGTAAAACATATAAAAATCTAACGAGTAATATTCAAACCTATTTATAAGAAAAAAAATTATTATGCAATTAAATATTAATCTTTAAATAGTTAAACATATAATTTGAAATCAATTATCTATAAAAACAAAAAAAAAGCTTTTTTTATTCACATAAGGCTTAGTATGCAATTTTATAAACAAATAAAACAGATTATCAAGAAAAGGGAAAAAAAACATTGTATTTTTAAGATAAAACTCACACTACGATACAGAAGATAAGTTTTTATTGTTACAGCTTATGGATTTTAAAAACGAAAAACTTCAAATTATACTAGAAGGAATTGCATAAAAAACCTTTTTTATATTGTTTCATACCACTAATAGTATTTTTTATCGTTTTTTACAAACACGGATATGTGATTTTTTATGTCAATCGAATAGATTTAAAATCACAAATAAATGTAAACTTTTACTATAGAAAAAAGCATCAGAACTTATTTGTGTTAACTTTTGTAGAAAATTGCTTCTATTTAACATATATATATAAAATATCTAAAATACAACAATTTAAATAATGCAAGTTATATAAAATCCAGGTTTTATGTTACCAAGAAATTACGAAAAATGTATTTATTACATTTTTGGATATAATTTTAAAATATTTGGCTGTTGAAGCAATCTTAAAATATAAGAGTGATTATATCTTGCAATTATATCTCTTATTTATGTTTTATTTTGTAATCTAGCACAGATTTTGATGTTTTTTTCATTACAAAAAAGTGATAAAAGGCTATTAAATTTGTAAAAGACATCAATGGCTTTATATTTTATTCACTAAAACTGAAAGATTTTAGATTTAGATTAACTGATCATTGAAAACATGGTAAGAAATAATATCATAAACGAGTGATAAATATAATAATAGAGTCGCCCCTACCCTAGAAGGGCGACTCTATTGTTGTGTTCATTGCATCGTAATTTAAAAAATATAAATCTATTATTTTTATAGAAACATAAAACATAGATTATCATATATAAATTGTCGAATATTTTGCTATGAAATACACTTTTTACAATAAAATCAAGTATTTATGCATTTTTCACTTTATATCAGAGCAATATTTATATTATTTCTGTATGTATATTTACTTTTTAAACATGAAAAATTTAAAAAAAAGGCTAACTACTTTTTTATTATATGGTAAATGCATTATAATAAATGATATAAGAAAAAAACAGAAAATAAAACTATATATACCTAGATATTATCAGAAAAATGCTTATTTTTATTATTATTATATTCTAAAGAAATAGTATTCAACAAACACTGTATTCTAAATAGATATTTTTTCTTCATCCTAGCTGAACTATTTAACAATTTATGTATTTTTAGTACCAATAATTCATTATAAATGTATGATTATGGTTATATTCAATATTAGACGTGTTAATTTGCGGTAGAATAATACCAAAAAAGGGGTTTTTATTCAGCTATCTAACAGAATTAGCACCTCTTTATGGTTATTTAGGCGACTATATGTATTAAATAGCAAATAAATCACCTAAATAGTTCATAAAAAATCTATTTCTTCAAATTTTTAATCATTAAATCTGTTGTTTGTTTTACTTTAGCAAGCAGATTAAAACTCAAAATCATGTCTAGTTTACAGAAATATATTTTCTAAGAGTGTGTATAGGTTACATAAATTCCATTATTCAGTAATAATTATATCTCAGTATTAAAAAAAATCGAAAAAGTTAGTATTTTAGATGATTAGAAATATAAAAAAAAATTACATAAAATTAAAAAAAAAGAAGAAAAAAAAACATTTTTATTAATTTACTTAATAAATAAAACAGCTTTTTTGACATTTAACTCATAAAAATTACCTATTTTAGCATTATCCACCTTTATTTTCGTACATAAGAAACATACCTAAAATATATTATAAATAAAGATCAAAGTCAATTAAATGATATCAAAATCTTTTTTTATAATTGAATATTTTAATAAGATATAAAAATATATTCAATATTTTATGTAATTGATCATTAAAAGAAAAAAAAATAATAGGACCCTTAAACTTTCTACTAAAATCCCAAATCAAAATACATCAAGCATAATCTATGTCGACTTATAATTCAAAACATATTTTTTCGATTTGGTGTATATGATAGTTATTATCACATAAAAAAACCACTAAAATAAAGAAAAAAAATAGTCGACTTAATCCACACATAAAAGTTTCAGAAACAAGAAAAAATTAAAATATATGATTTTCTAAGTATTTTACGTTTTAAAAAGATAATTTAAATATGAAAACTTAATTTTATTATAAGAAAAAAAATCCCTTTTTTTTGCGATGTCATTAATTATTAAAAAAAATCGCAGATAATGAGAAATATGAGAAAGTCAGAATGTGTATCTTAGCTTATAAAAGTATGATCAGCAAGTAAAAATTGTTTTTTTCGCCAAACAGGACTTGGTTCTAGGTTTTTTTTAAGACAGAAAAAAATATGGCAACACATAAAACTTGGAATTGACCGAAAAATTAATAAATTCACCTTTTCTGAATAACAAAACATATGTACAAATATTCACTGTGTCTAGTAGAGTATATAAATATTCATTATAAGGCAAAAAAATCTTAAATATAACCAAGTTGGTTATGGCTATATATCCACAAAAAGATGATTTTTATATATTTCAACTTTAGATAATGTATTTATCATGTCATAAATTATCATTGTATTATTTCTTTCTGTGCTAGTGGACATATTTATCACCACTTATTCGGCTATTCAGCGACATAATTCAGCTAAAAGCAATAAAATTATGTTTAAAATGAGATTGATATGTCTTTTTGGCACTAAAAAAATACATAAAACTTGTTTTTTCTCATCTCGCTGCAGACATATTATATTTAAAATAGCACAGAAAAATGATAATATAACATTACTCATAAAATATTTATAATAAAATTGACTATTAATATAAATTTATTTTGAAACAAGCTGTTTTTTTAACATAAAGGATTTATTCTATACAACTAGAAGAGTAGAAAACCGCCTATATAAAGAAAAAAACCAAAAGTTTGGCATAAATATGGTGATTAAGCCACAAATAATCAATAAAAATTACAATTTATGCGGAATAAAATAAAACAATAACTAAAGTTTTCTATCAGAGACGTGATTTATATATCAATATTATCATATTAGAGCATTAAACTTTAAATATTTACATAAAACTCTAATATCTGGTGTCTAAATATAAAAATATATCGTTTGTATTTTCAATCTATTTATATTTCCTTTGAAAACTTCATTTTCTTAAAAGATGAATCTATTATTAGATTATACTAAATTACTAAGCACGAAAAGTATTTCGATTTCGCCAGTATATTTCTATATATATGAAAAATAAAATAAAAAACTTAAAATAATAATAATTTATTAACAAGAGAATCTTAAACAAAGAAATAAATAACAAATAAAAATACATATAATTAAATCTCAAAAATTTAGATATTATTGTTTAATTAACAAATAATCTTAGCATAAAAAAAAATTTCGGTTTTAAATATTATAAAGAAAAATCAATGAGAAAATCTTTAGAATCAGAAAATCTAGTTTAATGTATATAATAGACATATATATGTATATTACTATTATAAATGTCAATATTAAGAATTTTATGGTGATTTAATAATTGATAGATTTTAAATGAAAATTTAAATAAAATCAGAAGAATATTCAGGATAAATAATTTATAAAAAAAAGTATAATAGTTTGTAAAAAAATGGTTAAAAAATATAATAAAATATATCACAATTTATTGTATCATTATATATTAAATATTTTTCTTTTTTATTATTTTTTCTCGTAATCCAAATTAAAAGAAAATTCGAATGTTTTGATAACTATATTTTATATCTAGAATGTTCAAAATTAGAATAGAAAAACAACATGCTAGCGTATAATTAAATTTAAGTGTGTTTTTCTTGCATCACGATATGTTCGAATATCTTAATCTAAAGATAAAATATCCAATAATAACAAAATAAAATAAAATAGAATGAATATATTTTTGTTTATAATAGAAAGAAAAAAGCATTGTTCAGAATTTAAAGATAATAATTATAAAAGTAATAAGAATTAATTTTACTTTTACAATAAAAAAGTAAATTATTAATAAATATGTGGATTAAGCGATCGTAAAAAGTAAAAAAATATCAAAAAACCATAAAAATGGTGGTATAATTATCATTATCATTGAAAAGGATAAAAACTTATATATCTCTTATAAATAATGGCATTATTACAATTTAGTTATATATTTATGATCTTAATTGCATAAGAATATAAAGACATGAACTTTCGGACTTTAATGTTATCATAGCGATGATTAAAAAGATAAACTAAAATAGAAAATCTGATAAAGGATATACAGAGCTTTGTTTTTTTTTTCAAAAATATGCCCCATTTTCAGAAAAAAACGCATAATTATTAACTCAATGGATAAAATATCAGTTTTATGACAAAAATTCGGAGAAATAGACGGAAATATCATGGTAAAAATCGTATTATTTTATTTTCTTATCTAGAAAAGGGGTAAATTTGATCAATGACCATTTTAGATCAGCTTTGTTTAGATAAAGGCCAAAAGAAAACTGTTGAGAACATAACACAGGTTTATAAAAATTAAAAAATAAAAGGATTCATATATTTCTAGCTATCAATTCTAGTAAATATTTAATTTTTTTCAAGATTCGCGAAATTTTTACAAAAAAATATATAAATAAAAGAATTCTAGTAATAGCAGTGATATAAATAATAAAATATAATTTCATATAAAGTAACAATATTAAACCTTTATATACATTCTTTTTCAAAATTCAAAAATCAAGATTATTATAACTAAAATGAAGTAAAACAGGATATTTAACATATACGATAAACATCTTATAGAAGCTAAAGATTATTAATACATTAAAATACAAAATTGAATTATTGTAAGCAAATAATTATATCCAACGAAAAACGTAAAACATAAAAACAAAACAGCAAATGTTGATATATAAATAATATCAAATAATTATTCAATTTACAGTGTATATTTAATTTATTAAACATATGTCTATAATCATTGTAAAATTTGAACCTTCAGACAAAATCCATCTAAATAAAATTTCAAAAATTAATTTATTTATCCCATGTCTATAATCATTGTAAAATTTGAACCTTCAGACAAAATCCATCTAAATAAAATTTCAAAAAAAAAATTACAAAATTGATTTTATTTAACCCACGTCTAAAATCATTATAAAACATATATCTTCGGAATATATCATAATTCTTGTATATAATTCTAAAAATATAAAAATTACACTTTAATATTCTAGTGAAACAGTAAATGCTTAGCAATTCAATATTTACATCATTTATGTGGATAAAACCATGAATTTTCAAATCTAGAAATATAAAATTTATGTTCACTTTTGAAAAGCTAACTATTAGATTTATTAAAAAATGGAAGATAAATAAAAAAATATAAAGTCATTTATAAAAAAAGAGGACCAAATAGCCATAAAATTGTTTTAAAATATAATAATAAATTTTCCAGTTTTTATCCATTTGTAAAAAAAACCAATAAATATATTATTTAGTTTAACAAATAAAAATAAAATCTAAAAAAACATACGATTTTTGATTTTATTTATATAAAAACAGAAAAAGAAACAAAATTTATCATAATGTAATAGTTATATCGATTAGAGAATAAATATAAAAACATTATATTACGCTATTCAAATCAAATATAATAAAGTATAAAATAATAAAATAGTTCATATAGAATTGGTTTCTTTGGAAATAAATGTTTTTTGATGTTAATTAAATGACGCAAAAAAACTATAACGCATATGAATAAACTCAGTTTTTTAAATATCAGAGAAGAATCTATAAAAGTATATATAGTAAAACAAAAATAATCGTTTTTATATAGTAAAACATATAAAAATCTAACGAGTAATATTCAAACCTATTTATAAGAAAAAAAATTATTATGCAATTAAATATTAATCTTTAAATAGTTAAACATATAATTTGAAATCAATTATCTATAAAAACAAAAAAAAAGCTTTTTTTATTCACATAAGGCTTAGTATGCAATTTTATAAACAAATAAAACAGATTATCAAGAAAAGGGAAAAAAAACATTGTATTTTTAAGATAAAACTCACACTACGATACAGAAGATAAGTTTTTATTGTTACAGCTTATGGATTTTAAAAACGAAAAACTTCAAATTATACTAGAAGGAATTGCATAAAAAACCTTTTTTATATTGTTTCATACCACTAATAGTATTTTTTATCGTTTTTTACAAACACGGATATGTGATTTTTTATGTCAATCGAATAGATTTAAAATCACAAATAAATGTAAACTTTTACTATAGAAAAAAGCATCAGAACTTATTTGTGTTAACTTTTGTAGAAAATTGCTTCTATTTAACATATATATATAAAATATCTAAAATACAACAATTTAAATAATGCAAGTTATATAAAATCCAGGTTTTATGTTACCAAGAAATTACGAAAAATGTATTTATTACATTTTTGGATATAATTTTAAAATATTTGGCTGTTGAAGCAATCTTAAAATATAAGAGTGATTATATCTTGCAATTATATCTCTTATTTATGTTTTATTTTGTAATCTAGCACAGATTTTGATGTTTTTTTCATTACAAAAAAGTGATAAAAGGCTATTAAATTTGTAAAAGACATCAATGGCTTTATATTTTATTCACTAAAACTGAAAGATTTTAGATTTAGATTAACTGATCATTGAAAACATGGTAAGAAATAATATCATAAACGAGTGATAAATATAATAATAGAGTCGCCCCTACCCTAGAAGGGCGACTCTATTGTTGTGTTCATTGCATCGTAATTTAAAAAATATAAATCTATTATTTTTATAGAAACATAAAACATAGATTATCATATATAAATTGTCGAATATTTTGCTATGAAATACACTTTTTACAATAAAATCAAGTATTTATGCATTTTTCACTTTATATCAGAGCAATATTTATATTATTTCTGTATGTATATTTACTTTTTAAACATGAAAAATTTAAAAAAAAGGCTAACTACTTTTTTATTATATGGTAAATGCATTATAATAAATGATATAAGAAAAAAACAGAAAATAAAACTATATATACCTAGATATTATCAGAAAAATGCTTATTTTTATTATTATTATATTCTAAAGAAATAGTATTCAACAAACACTGTATTCTAAATAGATATTTTTTCTTCATCCTAGCTGAACTATTTAACAATTTATGTATTTTTAGTACCAATAATTCATTATAAATGTATGATTATGGTTATATTCAATATTAGACGTGTTAATTTGCGGTAGAATAATACCAAAAAAGGGGTTTTTATTCAGCTATCTAACAGAATTAGCACCTCTTTATGGTTATTTAGGCGACTATATGTATTAAATAGCAAATAAATCACCTAAATAGTTCATAAAAAATCTATTTCTTCAAATTTTTAATCATTAAATCTGTTGTTTGTTTTACTTTAGCAAGCAGATTAAAACTCAAAATCATGTCTAGTTTACAGAAATATATTTTCTAAGAGTGTGTATAGGTTACATAAATTCCATTATTCAGTAATAATTATATCTCAGTATTAAAAAAAATCGAAAAAGTTAGTATTTTAGATGATTAGAAATATAAAAAAAAATTACATAAAATTAAAAAAAAAGAAGAAAAAAAAACATTTTTATTAATTTACTTAATAAATAAAACAGCTTTTTTGACATTTAACTCATAAAAATTACCTATTTTAGCATTATCCACCTTTATTTTCGTACATAAGAAACATACCTAAAATATATTATAAATAAAGATCAAAGTCAATTAAATGATATCAAAATCTTTTTTTATAATTGAATATTTTAATAAGATATAAAAATATATTCAATATTTTATGTAATTGATCATTAAAAGAAAAAAAAATAATAGGACCCTTAAACTTTCTACTAAAATCCCAAATCAAAATACATCAAGCATAATCTATGTCGACTTATAATTCAAAACATATTTTTTCGATTTGGTGTATATGATAGTTATTATCACATAAAAAAACCACTAAAATAAAGAAAAAAAATAGTCGACTTAATCCACACATAAAAGTTTCAGAAACAAGAAAAAATTAAAATATATGATTTTCTAAGTATTTTACGTTTTAAAAAGATAATTTAAATATGAAAACTTAATTTTATTATAAGAAAAAAAATCCCTTTTTTTTGCGATGTCATTAATTATTAAAAAAAATCGCAGATAATGAGAAATATGAGAAAGTCAGAATGTGTATCTTAGCTTATAAAAGTATGATCAGCAAGTAAAAATTGTTTTTTTCGCCAAACAGGACTTGGTTCTAGGTTTTTTTTAAGACAGAAAAAAATATGGCAACACATAAAACTTGGAATTGACCGAAAAATTAATAAATTCACCTTTTCTGAATAACAAAACATATGTACAAATATTCACTGTGTCTAGTAGAGTATATAAATATTCATTATAAGGCAAAAAAATCTTAAATATAACCAAGTTGGTTATGGCTATATATCCACAAAAAGATGATTTTTATATATTTCAACTTTAGATAATGTATTTATCATGTCATAAATTATCATTGTATTATTTCTTTCTGTGCTAGTGGACATATTTATCACCACTTATTCGGCTATTCAGCGACATAATTCAGCTAAAAGCAATAAAATTATGTTTAAAATGAGATTGATATGTCTTTTTGGCACTAAAAAAATACATAAAACTTGTTTTTTCTCATCTCGCTGCAGACATATTATATTTAAAATAGCACAGAAAAATGATAATATAACATTACTCATAAAATATTTATAATAAAATTGACTATTAATATAAATTTATTTTGAAACAAGCTGTTTTTTTAACATAAAGGATTTATTCTATACAACTAGAAGAGTAGAAAACCGCCTATATAAAGAAAAAAACCAAAAGTTTGGCATAAATATGGTGATTAAGCCACAAATAATCAATAAAAATTACAATTTATGCGGAATAAAATAAAACAATAACTAAAGTTTTCTATCAGAGACGTGATTTATATATCAATATTATCATATTAGAGCATTAAACTTTAAATATTTACATAAAACTCTAATATCTGGTGTCTAAATATAAAAATATATCGTTTGTATTTTCAATCTATTTATATTTCCTTTGAAAACTTCATTTTCTTAAAAGATGAATCTATTATTAGATTATACTAAATTACTAAGCACGAAAAGTATTTCGATTTCGCCAGTATATTTCTATATATATGAAAAATAAAATAAAAAACTTAAAATAATAATAATTTATTAACAAGAGAATCTTAAACAAAGAAATAAATAACAAATAAAAATACATATAATTAAATCTCAAAAATTTAGATATTATTGTTTAATTAACAAATAATCTTAGCATAAAAAAAAATTTCGGTTTTAAATATTATAAAGAAAAATCAATGAGAAAATCTTTAGAATCAGAAAATCTAGTTTAATGTATATAATAGACATATATATGTATATTACTATTATAAATGTCAATATTAAGAATTTTATGGTGATTTAATAATTGATAGATTTTAAATGAAAATTTAAATAAAATCAGAAGAATATTCAGGATAAATAATTTATAAAAAAAAGTATAATAGTTTGTAAAAAAATGGTTAAAAAATATAATAAAATATATCACAATTTATTGTATCATTATATATTAAATATTTTTCTTTTTTATTATTTTTTCTCGTAATCCAAATTAAAAGAAAATTCGAATGTTTTGATAACTATATTTTATATCTAGAATGTTCAAAATTAGAATAGAAAAACAACATGCTAGCGTATAATTAAATTTAAGTGTGTTTTTCTTGCATCACGATATGTTCGAATATCTTAATCTAAAGATAAAATATCCAATAATAACAAAATAAAATAAAATAGAATGAATATATTTTTGTTTATAATAGAAAGAAAAAAGCATTGTTCAGAATTTAAAGATAATAATTATAAAAGTAATAAGAATTAATTTTACTTTTACAATAAAAAAGTAAATTATTAATAAATATGTGGATTAAGCGATCGTAAAAAGTAAAAAAATATCAAAAAACCATAAAAATGGTGGTATAATTATCATTGAAAAGGATAAAAACATATAAATCTCTTATAAATAATGGCATTATTACAATTTAGTTATATATTTATGATCTTAATTGCATAAGAATATAAAGACATGAACTTTCGGACTTTAATGTTATCATAGCGATGATTAAAAAGATAAACTAAAATAGAAAATCTGATAAAGGATATACAGAGCTTTGTTTTTTTTTTCAAAAATATGCCCCATTTTCAGAAAAAAACGCATAATTATTAACTCAATGGATAAAATATCAGTTTTATGACAAAAATTCGGAGAAATAGACGGAAATATCATGGTAAAAATCGTATTATTTTATTTTCTTATCTAGAAAAGGGGTAAATTTGATCAATGACCATTTTAGATCAGCTTTGTTTAGATAAAGGCCAAAAGAAAACTGTTGAGAACATAACACAGGTTTATAAAAATTAAAAAATAAAAGGATTCATATATTTCTAGCTATCAATTCTAGTAAATATTTAATTTTTTTCAAGATTCGCGAAATTTTTACAAAAAAATATATAAATAAAAGAATTCTAGTAATAGCAGTGATATAAATAATAAAATATAATTTCATATAAAGTAACAATATTAAACCTTTATATACATTCTTATGTAAAATTCAAAATGCATAAATCAAGTTTATTATAACTAAAATGAAGTAAAACAGGATATTTAACATATACGATAAACATCTTATAGAAGCTAAAGATTATTAATACATTAAAATACAAAATTGAATTATTGTAAGCAAATAATTATATCCAACGAAAAACGTAAAACATAAAAACAAAACAGCAAATGTTGATATATAAATAATATCAAATAATTATTCAATTTACAGTGTATATTTAATTTATTAAACATATGTCTATAATCATTGTAAAATTTGAACCTTCAGACAAAATCCATCTAAATAAAATTTCAAAAATTAATTTATTTATCCCATGTCTATAATCATTGTAAAATTTGAACCTTCAGACAAAATCCATCTAAATAAAATTTCAAAAAAAAAATTACAAAATTGATTTTATTTAACCCACGTCTAAAATCATTATAAAACATATATCTTCGGAATATATCATAATTCTTGTATATAATTCTAAAAATATAAAAATTACACTTTAATATTCTAGTGAAACAGTAAATGCTTAGCAATTCAATATTTACATCATTTATGTGGATAAAACCATGAATTTTCAAATCTAGAAATATAAAATTTATGTTCACTTTTGAAAAGCTAACTATTAGATTTATTAAAAAATGGAAGATAAATAAAAAAATATAAAGTCATTTATAAAAAAAGAGGACCAAATAGCCATAAAATTGTTTTAAAATATAATAATAAATTTTCCAGTTTTTATCCATTTGTAAAAAAAACCAATAAATATATTATTTAGTTTAACAAATAAAAATAAAATCTAAAAAAACATACGATTTTTGATTTTATTTATATAAAAACAGAAAAAGAAACAAAATTTATCATAATGTAATAGTTATATCGATTAGAGAATAAATATAAAAACATTATATTACGCTATTCAAATCAAATATAATAAAGTATAAAATAATAAAATAGTTCATATAGAATTGGTTTCTTTGGAAATAAATGTTTTTTGATGTTAATTAAATGACGCAAAAAAACTATAACGCATATGAATAAACTCAGTTTTTTAAATATCAGAGAAGAATCTATAAAAGTATATATAGTAAAACAAAAATAATCGTTTTTATATAGTAAAACATATAAAAATCTAACGAGTAATATTCAAACCTATTTATAAGAAAAAAAATTATTATGCAATTAAATATTAATCTTTAAATAGTTAAACATATAATTTGAAATCAATTATCTATAAAAACAAAAAAAAAGCTTTTTTTATTCACATAAGGCTTAGTATGCAATTTTATAAACAAATAAAACAGATTATCAAGAAAAGGGAAAAAAAACATTGTATTTTTAAGATAAAACTCACACTACGATACAGAAGATAAGTTTTTATTGTTACAGCTTATGGATTTTAAAAACGAAAAACTTCAAATTATACTAGAAGGAATTGCATAAAAAACCTTTTTTATATTGTTTCATACCACTAATAGTATTTTTTATCGTTTTTTACAAACACGGATATGTGATTTTTTATGTCAATCGAATAGATTTAAAATCACAAATAAATGTAAACTTTTACTATAGAAAAAAGCATCAGAACTTATTTGTGTTAACTTTTGTAGAAAATTGCTTCTATTTAACATATATATATAAAATATCTAAAATACAACAATTTAAATAATGCAAGTTATATAAAATCCAGGTTTTATGTTACCAAGAAATTACGAAAAATGTATTTATTACATTTTTGGATATAATTTTAAAATATTTGGCTGTTGAAGCAATCTTAAAATATAAGAGTGATTATATCTTGCAATTATATCTCTTATTTATGTTTTATTTTGTAATCTAGCACAGATTTTGATGTTTTTTTCATTACAAAAAAGTGATAAAAGGCTATTAAATTTGTAAAAGACATCAATGGCTTTATATTTTATTCACTAAAACTGAAAGATTTTAGATTTAGATTAACTGATCATTGAAAACATGGTAAGAAATAATATCATAAACGAGTGATAAATATAATAATAGAGTCGCCCCTACCCTAGAAGGGCGACTCTATTGTTGTGTTCATTGCATCGTAATTTAAAAAATATAAATCTATTATTTTTATAGAAACATAAAACATAGATTATCATATATAAATTGTCGAATATTTTGCTATGAAATACACTTTTTACAATAAAATCAAGTATTTATGCATTTTTCACTTTATATCAGAGCAATATTTATATTATTTCTGTATGTATATTTACTTTTTAAACATGAAAAATTTAAAAAAAAGGCTAACTACTTTTTTATTATATGGTAAATGCATTATAATAAATGATATAAGAAAAAAACAGAAAATAAAACTATATATACCTAGATATTATCAGAAAAATGCTTATTTTTATTATTATTATATTCTAAAGAAATAGTATTCAACAAACACTGTATTCTAAATAGATATTTTTTCTTCATCCTAGCTGAACTATTTAACAATTTATGTATTTTTAGTACCAATAATTCATTATAAATGTATGATTATGGTTATATTCAATATTAGACGTGTTAATTTGCGGTAGAATAATACCAAAAAAGGGGTTTTTATTCAGCTATCTAACAGAATTAGCACCTCTTTATGGTTATTTAGGCGACTATATGTATTAAATAGCAAATAAATCACCTAAATAGTTCATAAAAAATCTATTTCTTCAAATTTTTAATCATTAAATCTGTTGTTTGTTTTACTTTAGCAAGCAGATTAAAACTCAAAATCATGTCTAGTTTACAGAAATATATTTTCTAAGAGTGTGTATAGGTTACATAAATTCCATTATTCAGTAATAATTATATCTCAGTATTAAAAAAAATCGAAAAAGTTAGTATTTTAGATGATTAGAAATATAAAAAAAAATTACATAAAATTAAAAAAAAAGAAGAAAAAAAAACATTTTTATTAATTTACTTAATAAATAAAACAGCTTTTTTGACATTTAACTCATAAAAATTACCTATTTTAGCATTATCCACCTTTATTTTCGTACATAAGAAACATACCTAAAATATATTATAAATAAAGATCAAAGTCAATTAAATGATATCAAAATCTTTTTTTATAATTGAATATTTTAATAAGATATAAAAATATATTCAATATTTTATGTAATTGATCATTAAAAGAAAAAAAAATAATAGGACCCTTAAACTTTCTACTAAAATCCCAAATCAAAATACATCAAGCATAATCTATGTCGACTTATAATTCAAAACATATTTTTTCGATTTGGTGTATATGATAGTTATTATCACATAAAAAAACCACTAAAATAAAGAAAAAAAATAGTCGACTTAATCCACACATAAAAGTTTCAGAAACAAGAAAAAATTAAAATATATGATTTTCTAAGTATTTTACGTTTTAAAAAGATAATTTAAATATGAAAACTTAATTTTATTATAAGAAAAAAAATCCCTTTTTTTTGCGATGTCATTAATTATTAAAAAAAATCGCAGATAATGAGAAATATGAGAAAGTCAGAATGTGTATCTTAGCTTATAAAAGTATGATCAGCAAGTAAAAATTGTTTTTTTCGCCAAACAGGACTTGGTTCTAGGTTTTTTTTAAGACAGAAAAAAATATGGCAACACATAAAACTTGGAATTGACCGAAAAATTAATAAATTCACCTTTTCTGAATAACAAAACATATGTACAAATATTCACTGTGTCTAGTAGAGTATATAAATATTCATTATAAGGCAAAAAAATCTTAAATATAACCAAGTTGGTTATGGCTATATATCCACAAAAAGATGATTTTTATATATTTCAACTTTAGATAATGTATTTATCATGTCATAAATTATCATTGTATTATTTCTTTCTGTGCTAGTGGACATATTTATCACCACTTATTCGGCTATTCAGCGACATAATTCAGCTAAAAGCAATAAAATTATGTTTAAAATGAGATTGATATGTCTTTTTGGCACTAAAAAAATACATAAAACTTGTTTTTTCTCATCTCGCTGCAGACATATTATATTTAAAATAGCACAGAAAAATGATAATATAACATTACTCATAAAATATTTATAATAAAATTGACTATTAATATAAATTTATTTTGAAACAAGCTGTTTTTTTAACATAAAGGATTTATTCTATACAACTAGAAGAGTAGAAAACCGCCTATATAAAGAAAAAAACCAAAAGTTTGGCATAAATATGGTGATTAAGCCACAAATAATCAATAAAAATTACAATTTATGCGGAATAAAATAAAACAATAACTAAAGTTTTCTATCAGAGACGTGATTTATATATCAATATTATCATATTAGAGCATTAAACTTTAAATATTTACATAAAACTCTAATATCTGGTGTCTAAATATAAAAATATATCGTTTGTATTTTCAATCTATTTATATTTCCTTTGAAAACTTCATTTTCTTAAAAGATGAATCTATTATTAGATTATACTAAATTACTAAGCACGAAAAGTATTTCGATTTCGCCAGTATATTTCTATATATATGAAAAATAAAATAAAAAACTTAAAATAATAATAATTTATTAACAAGAGAATCTTAAACAAAGAAATAAATAACAAATAAAAATACATATAATTAAATCTCAAAAATTTAGATATTATTGTTTAATTAACAAATAATCTTAGCATAAAAAAAAATTTCGGTTTTAAATATTATAAAGAAAAATCAATGAGAAAATCTTTAGAATCAGAAAATCTAGTTTAATGTATATAATAGACATATATATGTATATTACTATTATAAATGTCAATATTAAGAATTTTATGGTGATTTAATAATTGATAGATTTTAAATGAAAATTTAAATAAAATCAGAAGAATATTCAGGATAAATAATTTATAAAAAAAAGTATAATAGTTTGTAAAAAAATGGTTAAAAAATATAATAAAATATATCACAATTTATTGTATCATTATATATTAAATATTTTTCTTTTTTATTATTTTTTCTCGTAATCCAAATTAAAAGAAAATTCGAATGTTTTGATAACTATATTTTATATCTAGAATGTTCAAAATTAGAATAGAAAAACAACATGCTAGCGTATAATTAAATTTAAGTGTGTTTTTCTTGCATCACGATATGTTCGAATATCTTAATCTAAAGATAAAATATCCAATAATAACAAAATAAAATAAAATAGAATGAATATATTTTTGTTTATAATAGAAAGAAAAAAGCATTGTTCAGAATTTAAAGATAATAATTATAAAAGTAATAAGAATTAATTTTACTTTTACAATAAAAAAGTAAATTATTAATAAATATGTGGATTAAGCGATCGTAAAAAGTAAAAAAATATCAAAAAACCATAAAAATGGTGGTATAATTATCATTATCATTGAAAAGGATAAAAACTTATATATCTCTTATAAATAATGGCATTATTACAATTTAGTTATATATTTATGATCTTAATTGCATAAGAATATAAAGACATGAACTTTCGGACTTTAATGTTATCATAGCGATGATTAAAAAGATAAACTAAAATAGAAAATCTGATAAAGGATATACAGAGCTTTGTTTTTTTTTTCAAAAATATGCCCCATTTTCAGAAAAAAACGCATAATTATTAACTCAATGGATAAAATATCAGTTTTATGACAAAAATTCGGAGAAATAGACGGAAATATCATGGTAAAAATCGTATTATTTTATTTTCTTATCTAGAAAAGGGGTAAATTTGATCAATGACCATTTTAGATCAGCTTTGTTTAGATAAAGGCCAAAAGAAAACTGTTGAGAACATAACACAGGTTTATAAAAATTAAAAAATAAAAGGATTCATATATTTCTAGCTATCAATTCTAGTAAATATTTAATTTTTTTCAAGATTCGCGAAATTTTTACAAAAAAATATATAAATAAAAGAATTCTAGTAATAGCAGTGATATAAATAATAAAATATAATTTCATATAAAGTAACAATATTAAACCTTTATATACATTCTTTTTCAAAATTCAAAAATCAAGATTATTATAACTAAAATGAAGTAAAACAGGATATTTAACATATACGATAAACATCTTATAGAAGCTAAAGATTATTAATACATTAAAATACAAAATTGAATTATTGTAAGCAAATAATTATATCCAACGAAAAACGTAAAACATAAAAACAAAACAGCAAATGTTGATATATAAATAATATCAAATAATTATTCAATTTACAGTGTATATTTAATTTATTAAACATATGTCTATAATCATTGTAAAATTTGAACCTTCAGACAAAATCCATCTAAATAAAATTTCAAAAATTAATTTATTTATCCCATGTCTATAATCATTGTAAAATTTGAACCTTCAGACAAAATCCATCTAAATAAAATTTCAAAAAAAAAATTACAAAATTGATTTTATTTAACCCACGTCTAAAATCATTATAAAACATATATCTTCGGAATATATCATAATTCTTGTATATAATTCTAAAAATATAAAAATTACACTTTAATATTCTAGTGAAACAGTAAATGCTTGGCAATTCAATATTTACATCATTTATGTGGATAAAACCATGAATTTTCAAATCTAGAAATATAAAATTTATGTTCACTTTTGAAAAGCTAACTATTAGATTTATTAAAAAATGGAAGATAAATAAAAAAATATAAAGTCATTTATAAAAAAAGAGGACCAAATAGCCATAAAATTGTTTTAAAATATAATAATAAATTTTCCAGTTTTTATCCATTTGTAAAAAAAACCAATAAATATATTATTTAGTTTAACAAATAAAAATAAAATCTAAAAAAACATACGATTTTTGATTTTATTTATATAAAAACAGAAAAAGAAACAAAATTTATCATAATGTAATAGTTATATCGATTAGAGAATAAATATAAAAACATTATATTACGCTATTCAAATCAAATATAATAAAGTATAAAATAATAAAATAGTTCATATAGAATTGGTTTCTTTGGAAATAAATGTTTTTTGATGTTAATTAAATGACGCAAAAAAACTATAACGCATATGAATAAACTCAGTTTTTTAAATATCAGAGAAGAATCTATAAAAGTATATATAGTAAAACAAAAATAATCGTTTTTATATAGTAAAACATATAAAAATCTAACGAGTAATATTCAAACCTATTTATAAGAAAAAAAATTATTATGCAATTAAATATTAATCTTTAAATAGTTAAACATATAATTTGAAATCAATTATCTATAAAAACAAAAAAAAAGCTTTTTTTATTCACATAAGGCTTAGTATGCAATTTTATAAACAAATAAAACAGATTATCAAGAAAAGGGAAAAAAAACATTGTATTTTTAAGATAAAACTCACACTACGATACAGAAGATAAGTTTTTATTGTTACAGCTTATGGATTTTAAAAACGAAAAACTTCAAATTATACTAGAAGGAATTGCATAAAAAACCTTTTTTATATTGTTTCATACCACTAATAGTATTTTTTATCGTTTTTTACAAACACGGATATGTGATTTTTTATGTCAATCGAATAGATTTAAAATCACAAATAAATGTAAACTTTTACTATAGAAAAAAGCATCAGAACTTATTTGTGTTAACTTTTGTAGAAAATTGCTTCTATTTAACATATATATATAAAATATCTAAAATACAACAATTTAAATAATGCAAGTTATATAAAATCCAGGTTTTATGTTACCAAGAAATTACGAAAAATGTATTTATTACATTTTTGGATATAATTTTAAAATATTTGGCTGTTGAAGCAATCTTAAAATATAAGAGTGATTATATCTTGCAATTATATCTCTTATTTATGTTTTATTTTGTAATCTAGCACAGATTTTGATGTTTTTTTCATTACAAAAAAGTGATAAAAGGCTATTAAATTTGTAAAAGACATCAATGGCTTTATATTTTATTCACTAAAACTGAAAGATTTTAGATTTAGATTAACTGATCATTGAAAACATGGTAAGAAATAATATCATAAACGAGTGATAAATATAATAATAGAGTCGCCCCTACCCTAGAAGGGCGACTCTATTGTTGTGTTCATTGCATCGTAATTTAAAAAATATAAATCTATTATTTTTATAGAAACATAAAACATAGATTATCATATATAAATTGTCGAATATTTTGCTATGAAATACACTTTTTACAATAAAATCAAGTATTTATGCATTTTTCACTTTATATCAGAGCAATATTTATATTATTTCTGTATGTATATTTACTTTTTAAACATGAAAAATTTAAAAAAAAGGCTAACTACTTTTTTATTATATGGTAAATGCATTATAATAAATGATATAAGAAAAAAACAGAAAATAAAACTATATATACCTAGATATTATCAGAAAAATGCTTATTTTTATTATTATTATATTCTAAAGAAATAGTATTCAACAAACACTGTATTCTAAATAGATATTTTTTCTTCATCCTAGCTGAACTATTTAACAATTTATGTATTTTTAGTACCAATAATTCATTATAAATGTATGATTATGGTTATATTCAATATTAGACGTGTTAATTTGCGGTAGAATAATACCAAAAAAGGGGTTTTTATTCAGCTATCTAACAGAATTAGCACCTCTTTATGGTTATTTAGGCGACTATATGTATTAAATAGCAAATAAATCACCTAAATAGTTCATAAAAAATCTATTTCTTCAAATTTTTAATCATTAAATCTGTTGTTTGTTTTACTTTAGCAAGCAGATTAAAACTCAAAATCATGTCTAGTTTACAGAAATATATTTTCTAAGAGTGTGTATAGGTTACATAAATTCCATTATTCAGTAATAATTATATCTCAGTATTAAAAAAAATCGAAAAAGTTAGTATTTTAGATGATTAGAAATATAAAAAAAAATTACATAAAATTAAAAAAAAAGAAGAAAAAAAAACATTTTTATTAATTTACTTAATAAATAAAACAGCTTTTTTGACATTTAACTCATAAAAATTACCTATTTTAGCATTATCCACCTTTATTTTCGTACATAAGAAACATACCTAAAATATATTATAAATAAAGATCAAAGTCAATTAAATGATATCAAAATCTTTTTTTATAATTGAATATTTTAATAAGATATAAAAATATATTCAATATTTTATGTAATTGATCATTAAAAGAAAAAAAAATAATAGGACCCTTAAACTTTCTACTAAAATCCCAAATCAAAATACATCAAGCATAATCTATGTCGACTTATAATTCAAAACATATTTTTTCGATTTGGTGTATATGATAGTTATTATCACATAAAAAAACCACTAAAATAAAGAAAAAAAATAGTCGACTTAATCCACACATAAAAGTTTCAGAAACAAGAAAAAATTAAAATATATGATTTTCTAAGTATTTTACGTTTTAAAAAGATAATTTAAATATGAAAACTTAATTTTATTATAAGAAAAAAAATCCCTTTTTTTTGCGATGTCATTAATTATTAAAAAAAATCGCAGATAATGAGAAATATGAGAAAGTCAGAATGTGTATCTTAGCTTATAAAAGTATGATCAGCAAGTAAAAATTGTTTTTTTCGCCAAACAGGACTTGGTTCTAGGTTTTTTTTAAGACAGAAAAAAATATGGCAACACATAAAACTTGGAATTGACCGAAAAATTAATAAATTCACCTTTTCTGAATAACAAAACATATGTACAAATATTCACTGTGTCTAGTAGAGTATATAAATATTCATTATAAGGCAAAAAAATCTTAAATATAACCAAGTTGGTTATGGCTATATATCCACAAAAAGATGATTTTTATATATTTCAACTTTAGATAATGTATTTATCATGTCATAAATTATCATTGTATTATTTCTTTCTGTGCTAGTGGACATATTTATCACCACTTATTCGGCTATTCAGCGACATAATTCAGCTAAAAGCAATAAAATTATGTTTAAAATGAGATTGATATGTCTTTTTGGCACTAAAAAAATACATAAAACTTGTTTTTTCTCATCTCGCTGCAGACATATTATATTTAAAATAGCACAGAAAAATGATAATATAACATTACTCATAAAATATTTATAATAAAATTGACTATTAATATAAATTTATTTTGAAACAAGCTGTTTTTTTAACATAAAGGATTTATTCTATACAACTAGAAGAGTAGAAAACCGCCTATATAAAGAAAAAAACCAAAAGTTTGGCATAAATATGGTGATTAAGCCACAAATAATCAATAAAAATTACAATTTATGCGGAATAAAATAAAACAATAACTAAAGTTTTCTATCAGAGACGTGATTTATATATCAATATTATCATATTAGAGCATTAAACTTTAAATATTTACATAAAACTCTAATATCTGGTGTCTAAATATAAAAATATATCGTTTGTATTTTCAATCTATTTATATTTCCTTTGAAAACTTCATTTTCTTAAAAGATGAATCTATTATTAGATTATACTAAATTACTAAGCACGAAAAGTATTTCGATTTCGCCAGTATATTTCTATATATATGAAAAATAAAATAAAAAACTTAAAATAATAATAATTTATTAACAAGAGAATCTTAAACAAAGAAATAAATAACAAATAAAAATACATATAATTAAATCTCAAAAATTTAGATATTATTGTTTAATTAACAAATAATCTTAGCATAAAAAAAAATTTCGGTTTTAAATATTATAAAGAAAAATCAATGAGAAAATCTTTAGAATCAGAAAATCTAGTTTAATGTATATAATAGACATATATATGTATATTACTATTATAAATGTCAATATTAAGAATTTTATGGTGATTTAATAATTGATAGATTTTAAATGAAAATTTAAATAAAATCAGAAGAATATTCAGGATAAATAATTTATAAAAAAAAGTATAATAGTTTGTAAAAAAATGGTTAAAAAATATAATAAAATATATCACAATTTATTGTATCATTATATATTAAATATTTTTCTTTTTTATTATTTTTTCTCGTAATCCAAATTAAAAGAAAATTCGAATGTTTTGATAACTATATTTTATATCTAGAATGTTCAAAATTAGAATAGAAAAACAACATGCTAGCGTATAATTAAATTTAAGTGTGTTTTTCTTGCATCACGATATGTTCGAATATCTTAATCTAAAGATAAAATATCCAATAATAACAAAATAAAATAAAATAGAATGAATATATTTTTGTTTATAATAGAAAGAAAAAAGCATTGTTCAGAATTTAAAGATAATAATTATAAAAGTAATAAGAATTAATTTTACTTTTACAATAAAAAAGTAAATTATTAATAAATATGTGGATTAAGCGATCGTAAAAAGTAAAAAAATATCAAAAAACCATAAAAATGGTGGTATAATTATCATTATCATTGAAAAGGATAAAAACTTATATATCTCTTATAAATAATGGCATTATTACAATTTAGTTATATATTTATGATCTTAATTGCATAAGAATATAAAGACATGAACTTTCGGACTTTAATGTTATCATAGCGATGATTAAAAAGATAAACTAAAATAGAAAATCTGATAAAGGATATACAGAGCTTTGTTTTTTTTTTCAAAAATATGCCCCATTTTCAGAAAAAAACGCATAATTATTAACTCAATGGATAAAATATCAGTTTTATGACAAAAATTCGGAGAAATAGACGGAAATATCATGGTAAAAATCGTATTATTTTATTTTCTTATCTAGAAAAGGGGTAAATTTGATCAATGACCATTTTAGATCAGCTTTGTTTAGATAAAGGCCAAAAGAAAACTGTTGAGAACATAACACAGGTTTATAAAAATTAAAAAATAAAAGGATTCATATATTTCTAGCTATCAATTCTAGTAAATATTTAATTTTTTTCAAGATTCGCGAAATTTTTACAAAAAAATATATAAATAAAAGAATTCTAGTAATAGCAGTGATATAAATAATAAAATATAATTTCATATAAAGTAACAATATTAAACCTTTATATACATTCTTTTTCAAAATTCAAAAATCAAGATTATTATAACTAAAATGAAGTAAAACAGGATATTTAACATATACGATAAACATCTTATAGAAGCTAAAGATTATTAATACATTAAAATACAAAATTGAATTATTGTAAGCAAATAATTATATCCAACGAAAAACGTAAAACATAAAAACAAAACAGCAAATGTTGATATATAAATAATATCAAATAATTATTCAATTTACAGTGTATATTTAATTTATTAAACATATGTCTATAATCATTGTAAAATTTGAACCTTCAGACAAAATCCATCTAAATAAAATTTCAAAAATTAATTTATTTATCCCATGTCTATAATCATTGTAAAATTTGAACCTTCAGACAAAATCCATCTAAATAAAATTTCAAAAAAAAAATTACAAAATTGATTTTATTTAACCCACGTCTAAAATCATTATAAAACATATATCTTCGGAATATATCATAATTCTTGTATATAATTCTAAAAATATAAAAATTACACTTTAATATTCTAGTGAAACAGTAAATGCTTAGCAATTCAATATTTACATCATTTATGTGGATAAAACCATGAATTTTCAAATCTAGAAATATAAAATTTATGTTCACTTTTGAAAAGCTAACTATTAGATTTATTAAAAAATGGAAGATAAATAAAAAAATATAAAGTCATTTATAAAAAAAGAGGACCAAATAGCCATAAAATTGTTTTAAAATATAATAATAAATTTTCCAGTTTTTATCCATTTGTAAAAAAAACCAATAAATATATTATTTAGTTTAACAAATAAAAATAAAATCTAAAAAAACATACGATTTTTGATTTTATTTATATAAAAACAGAAAAAGAAACAAAATTTATCATAATGTAATAGTTATATCGATTAGAGAATAAATATAAAAACATTATATTACGCTATTCAAATCAAATATAATAAAGTATAAAATAATAAAATAGTTCATATAGAATTGGTTTCTTTGGAAATAAATGTTTTTTGATGTTAATTAAATGACGCAAAAAAACTATAACGCATATGAATAAACTCAGTTTTTTAAATATCAGAGAAGAATCTATAAAAGTATATATAGTAAAACAAAAATAATCGTTTTTATATAGTAAAACATATAAAAAGCTAACGAGTAATATTCAAACCTATTTATAAGAAAAAAAATTATTATGCAATTAAATATTAATCTTTAAATAGTTAAACATATAATTTGAAATCAATTATCTATAAAAACAAAAAAAAAGCTTTTTTTATTCACATAAGGCTTAGTATGCAATTTTATAAACAAATAAAACAGATTATCAAGAAAAGGGAAAAAAAACATTGTATTTTTAAGATAAAACTCACACTACGATACAGAAGATAAGTTTTTATTGTTACAGCTTATGGATTTTAAAAACGAAAAACTTCAAATTATACTAGAAGGAATTGCATAAAAAACCTTTTTTATATTGTTTCATACCACTAATAGTATTTTTTATCGTTTTTTACAAACACGGATATGTGATTTTTTATGTCAATCGAATAGATTTAAAATCACAAATAAATGTAAACTTTTACTATAGAAAAAAGCATCAGAACTTATTTGTGTTAACTTTTGTAGAAAATTGCTTCTATTTAACATATATATATAAAATATCTAAAATACAACAATTTAAATAATGCAAGTTATATAAAATCCAGGTTTTATGTTACCAAGAAATTACGAAAAATGTATTTATTACATTTTTGGATATAATTTTAAAATATTTGGCTGTTGAAGCAATCTTAAAATATAAGAGTGATTATATCTTGCAATTATATCTCTTATTTATGTTTTATTTTGTAATCTAGCACAGATTTTGATGTTTTTTTCATTACAAAAAAGTGATAAAAGGCTATTAAATTTGTAAAAGACATCAATGGCTTTATATTTTATTCACTAAAACTGAAAGATTTTAGATTTAGATTAACTGATCATTGAAAACATGGTAAGAAATAATATCATAAACGAGTGATAAATATAATAATAGAGTCGCCCCTACCCTAGAAGGGCGACTCTATTGTTGTGTTCATTGCATCGTAATTTAAAAAATATAAATCTATTATTTTTATAGAAACATAAAACATAGATTATCATATATAAATTGTCGAATATTTTGCTATGAAATACACTTTTTACAATAAAATCAAGTATTTATGCATTTTTCACTTTATATCAGAGCAATATTTATATTATTTCTGTATGTATATTTACTTTTTAAACATGAAAAATTTAAAAAAAAGGCTAACTACTTTTTTATTATATGGTAAATGCATTATAATAAATGATATAAGAAAAAAACAGAAAATAAAACTATATATACCTAGATATTATCAGAAAAATGCTTATTTTTATTATTATTATATTCTAAAGAAATAGTATTCAACAAACACTGTATTCTAAATAGATATTTTTTCTTCATCCTAGCTGAACTATTTAACAATTTATGTATTTTTAGTACCAATAATTCATTATAAATGTATGATTATGGTTATATTCAATATTAGACGTGTTAATTTGCGGTAGAATAATACCAAAAAAGGGGTTTTTATTCAGCTATCTAACAGAATTAGCACCTCTTTATGGTTATTTAGGCGACTATATGTATTAAATAGCAAATAAATCACCTAAATAGTTCATAAAAAATCTATTTCTTCAAATTTTTAATCATTAAATCTGTTGTTTGTTTTACTTTAGCAAGCAGATTAAAACTCAAAATCATGTCTAGTTTACAGAAATATATTTTCTAAGAGTGTGTATAGGTTACATAAATTCCATTATTCAGTAATAATTATATCTCAGTATTAAAAAAAATCGAAAAAGTTAGTATTTTAGATGATTAGAAATATAAAAAAAAATTACATAAAATTAAAAAAAAAGAAGAAAAAAAAACATTTTTATTAATTTACTTAATAAATAAAACAGCTTTTTTGACATTTAACTCATAAAAATTACCTATTTTAGCATTATCCACCTTTATTTTCGTACATAAGAAACATACCTAAAATATATTATAAATAAAGATCAAAGTCAATTAAATGATATCAAAATCTTTTTTTATAATTGAATATTTTAATAAGATATAAAAATATATTCAATATTTTATGTAATTGATCATTAAAAGAAAAAAAAATAATAGGACCCTTAAACTTTCTACTAAAATCCCAAATCAAAATACATCAAGCATAATCTATGTCGACTTATAATTCAAAACATATTTTTTCGATTTGGTGTATATGATAGTTATTATCACATAAAAAAACCACTAAAATAAAGAAAAAAAATAGTCGACTTAATCCACACATAAAAGTTTCAGAAACAAGAAAAAATTAAAATATATGATTTTCTAAGTATTTTACGTTTTAAAAAGATAATTTAAATATGAAAACTTAATTTTATTATAAGAAAAAAAATCCCTTTTTTTTGCGATGTCATTAATTATTAAAAAAAATCGCAGATAATGAGAAATATGAGAAAGTCAGAATGTGTATCTTAGCTTATAAAAGTATGATCAGCAAGTAAAAATTGTTTTTTTCGCCAAACAGGACTTGGTTCTAGGTTTTTTTTAAGACAGAAAAAAATATGGCAACACATAAAACTTGGAATTGACCGAAAAATTAATAAATTCACCTTTTCTGAATAACAAAACATATGTACAAATATTCACTGTGTCTAGTAGAGTATATAAATATTCATTATAAGGCAAAAAAATCTTAAATATAACCAAGTTGGTTATGGCTATATATCCACAAAAAGATGATTTTTATATATTTCAACTTTAGATAATGTATTTATCATGTCATAAATTATCATTGTATTATTTCTTTCTGTGCTAGTGGACATATTTATCACCACTTATTCGGCTATTCAGCGACATAATTCAGCTAAAAGCAATAAAATTATGTTTAAAATGAGATTGATATGTCTTTTTGGCACTAAAAAAATACATAAAACTTGTTTTTTCTCATCTCGCTGCAGACATATTATATTTAAAATAGCACAGAAAAATGATAATATAACATTACTCATAAAATATTTATAATAAAATTGACTATTAATATAAATTTATTTTGAAACAAGCTGTTTTTTTAACATAAAGGATTTATTCTATACAACTAGAAGAGTAGAAAACCGCCTATATAAAGAAAAAAACCAAAAGTTTGGCATAAATATGGTGATTAAGCCACAAATAATCAATAAAAATTACAATTTATGCGGAATAAAATAAAACAATAACTAAAGTTTTCTATCAGAGACGTGATTTATATATCAATATTATCATATTAGAGCATTAAACTTTAAATATTTACATAAAACTCTAATATCTGGTGTCTAAATATAAAAATATATCGTTTGTATTTTCAATCTATTTATATTTCCTTTGAAAACTTCATTTTCTTAAAAGATGAATCTATTATTAGATTATACTAAATTACTAAGCACGAAAAGTATTTCGATTTCGCCAGTATATTTCTATATATATGAAAAATAAAATAAAAAACTTAAAATAATAATAATTTATTAACAAGAGAATCTTAAACAAAGAAATAAATAACAAATAAAAATACATATAATTAAATCTCAAAAATTTAGATATTATTGTTTAATTAACAAATAATCTTAGCATAAAAAAAAATTTCGGTTTTAAATATTATAAAGAAAAATCAATGAGAAAATCTTTAGAATCAGAAAATCTAGTTTAATGTATATAATAGACATATATATGTATATTACTATTATAAATGTCAATATTAAGAATTTTATGGTGATTTAATAATTGATAGATTTTAAATGAAAATTTAAATAAAATCAGAAGAATATTCAGGATAAATAATTTATAAAAAAAAGTATAATAGTTTGTAAAAAAATGGTTAAAAAATATAATAAAATATATCACAATTTATTGTATCATTATATATTAAATATTTTTCTTTTTTATTATTTTTTCTCGTAATCCAAATTAAAAGAAAATTCGAATGTTTTGATAACTATATTTTATATCTAGAATGTTCAAAATTAGAATAGAAAAACAACATGCTAGCGTATAATTAAATTTAAGTGTGTTTTTCTTGCATCACGATATGTTCGAATATCTTAATCTAAAGATAAAATATCCAATAATAACAAAATAAAATAAAATAGAATGAATATATTTTTGTTTATAATAGAAAGAAAAAAGCATTGTTCAGAATTTAAAGATAATAATTATAAAAGTAATAAGAATTAATTTTACTTTTACAATAAAAAAGTAAATTATTAATAAATATGTGGATTAAGCGATCGTAAAAAGTAAAAAAATATCAAAAAACCATAAAAATGGTGGTATAATTATCATTATCATTGAAAAGGATAAAAACTTATATATCTCTTATAAATAATGGCATTATTACAATTTAGTTATATATTTATGATCTTAATTGCATAAGAATATAAAGACATGAACTTTCGGACTTTAATGTTATCATAGCGATGATTAAAAAGATAAACTAAAATAGAAAATCTGATAAAGGATATACAGAGCTTTGTTTTTTTTTTCAAAAATATGCCCCATTTTCAGAAAAAAACGCATAATTATTAACTCAATGGATAAAATATCAGTTTTATGACAAAAATTCGGAGAAATAGACGGAAATATCATGGTAAAAATCGTATTATTTTATTTTCTTATCTAGAAAAGGGGTAAATTTGATCAATGACCATTTTAGATCAGCTTTGTTTAGATAAAGGCCAAAAGAAAACTGTTGAGAACATAACACAGGTTTATAAAAATTAAAAAATAAAAGGATTCATATATTTCTAGCTATCAATTCTAGTAAATATTTAATTTTTTTCAAGATTCGCGAAATTTTTACAAAAAAATATATAAATAAAAGAATTCTAGTAATAGCAGTGATATAAATAATAAAATATAATTTCATATAAAGTAACAATATTAAACCTTTATATACATTCTTTTTCAAAATTCAAAAATCAAGATTATTATAACTAAAATGAAGTAAAACAGGATATTTAACATATACGATAAACATCTTATAGAAGCTAAAGATTATTAATACATTAAAATACAAAATTGAATTATTGTAAGCAAATAATTATATCCAACGAAAAACGTAAAACATAAAAACAAAACAGCAAATGTTGATATATAAATAATATCAAATAATTATTCAATTTACAGTGTATATTTAATTTATTAAACATATGTCTATAATCATTGTAAAATTTGAACCTTCAGACAAAATCCATCTAAATAAAATTTCAAAAATTAATTTATTTATCCCATGTCTATAATCATTGTAAAATTTGAACCTTCAGACAAAATCCATCTAAATAAAATTTCAAAAAAAAAATTACAAAATTGATTTTATTTAACCCACGTCTAAAATCATTATAAAACATATATCTTCGGAATATATCATAATTCTTGTATATAATTCTAAAAATATAAAAATTACACTTTAATATTCTAGTGAAACAGTAAATGCTTGGCAATTCAATATTTACATCATTTATGTGGATAAAACCATGAATTTTCAAATCTAGAAATATAAAATTTATGTTCACTTTTGAAAAGCTAACTATTAGATTTATTAAAAAATGGAAGATAAATAAAAAAATATAAAGTCATTTATAAAAAAAGAGGACCAAATAGCCATAAAATTGTTTTAAAATATAATAATAAATTTTCCAGTTTTTATCCATTTGTAAAAAAAACCAATAAATATATTATTTAGTTTAACAAATAAAAATAAAATCTAAAAAAACATACGATTTTTGATTTTATTTATATAAAAACAGAAAAAGAAACAAAATTTATCATAATGTAATAGTTATATCGATTAGAGAATAAATATAAAAACATTATATTACGCTATTCAAATCAAATATAATAAAGTATAAAATAATAAAATAGTTCATATAGAATTGGTTTCTTTGGAAATAAATGTTTTTTGATGTTAATTAAATGACGCAAAAAAACTATAACGCATATGAATAAACTCAGTTTTTTAAATATCAGAGAAGAATCTATAAAAGTATATATAGTAAAACAAAAATAATCGTTTTTATATAGTAAAACATATAAAAATCTAACGAGTAATATTCAAACCTATTTATAAGAAAAAAAATTATTATGCAATTAAATATTAATCTTTAAATAGTTAAACATATAATTTGAAATCAATTATCTATAAAAACAAAAAAAAAGCTTTTTTTATTCACATAAGGCTTAGTATGCAATTTTATAAACAAATAAAACAGATTATCAAGAAAAGGGAAAAAAAACATTGTATTTTTAAGATAAAACTCACACTACGATACAGAAGATAAGTTTTTATTGTTACAGCTTATGGATTTTAAAAACGAAAAACTTCAAATTATACTAGAAGGAATTGCATAAAAAACCTTTTTTATATTGTTTCATACCACTAATAGTATTTTTTATCGTTTTTTACAAACACGGATATGTGATTTTTTATGTCAATCGAATAGATTTAAAATCACAAATAAATGTAAACTTTTACTATAGAAAAAAGCATCAGAACTTATTTGTGTTAACTTTTGTAGAAAATTGCTTCTATTTAACATATATATATAAAATATCTAAAATACAACAATTTAAATAATGCAAGTTATATAAAATCCAGGTTTTATGTTACCAAGAAATTACGAAAAATGTATTTATTACATTTTTGGATATAATTTTAAAATATTTGGCTGTTGAAGCAATCTTAAAATATAAGAGTGATTATATCTTGCAATTATATCTCTTATTTATGTTTTATTTTGTAATCTAGCACAGATTTTGATGTTTTTTTCATTACAAAAAAGTGATAAAAGGCTATTAAATTTGTAAAAGACATCAATGGCTTTATATTTTATTCACTAAAACTGAAAGATTTTAGATTTAGATTAACTGATCATTGAAAACATGGTAAGAAATAATATCATAAACGAGTGATAAATATAATAATAGAGTCGCCCCTACCCTAGAAGGGCGACTCTATTGTTGTGTTCATTGCATCGTAATTTAAAAAATATAAATCTATTATTTTTATAGAAACATAAAACATAGATTATCATATATAAATTGTCGAATATTTTGCTATGAAATACACTTTTTACAATAAAATCAAGTATTTATGCATTTTTCACTTTATATCAGAGCAATATTTATATTATTTCTGTATGTATATTTACTTTTTAAACATGAAAAATTTAAAAAAAAGGCTAACTACTTTTTTATTATATGGTAAATGCATTATAATAAATGATATAAGAAAAAAACAGAAAATAAAACTATATATACCTAGATATTATCAGAAAAATGCTTATTTTTATTATTATTATATTCTAAAGAAATAGTATTCAACAAACACTGTATTCTAAATAGATATTTTTTCTTCATCCTAGCTGAACTATTTAACAATTTATGTATTTTTAGTACCAATAATTCATTATAAATGTATGATTATGGTTATATTCAATATTAGACGTGTTAATTTGCGGTAGAATAATACCAAAAAAGGGGTTTTTATTCAGCTATCTAACAGAATTAGCACCTCTTTATGGTTATTTAGGCGACTATATGTATTAAATAGCAAATAAATCACCTAAATAGTTCATAAAAAATCTATTTCTTCAAATTTTTAATCATTAAATCTGTTGTTTGTTTTACTTTAGCAAGCAGATTAAAACTCAAAATCATGTCTAGTTTACAGAAATATATTTTCTAAGAGTGTGTATAGGTTACATAAATTCCATTATTCAGTAATAATTATATCTCAGTATTAAAAAAAATCGAAAAAGTTAGTATTTTAGATGATTAGAAATATAAAAAAAAATTACATAAAATTAAAAAAAAAGAAGAAAAAAAAACATTTTTATTAATTTACTTAATAAATAAAACAGCTTTTTTGACATTTAACTCATAAAAATTACCTATTTTAGCATTATCCACCTTTATTTTCGTACATAAGAAACATACCTAAAATATATTATAAATAAAGATCAAAGTCAATTAAATGATATCAAAATCTTTTTTTATAATTGAATATTTTAATAAGATATAAAAATATATTCAATATTTTATGTAATTGATCATTAAAAGAAAAAAAAATAATAGGACCCTTAAACTTTCTACTAAAATCCCAAATCAAAATACATCAAGCATAATCTATGTCGACTTATAATTCAAAACATATTTTTTCGATTTGGTGTATATGATAGTTATTATCACATAAAAAAACCACTAAAATAAAGAAAAAAAATAGTCGACTTAATCCACACATAAAAGTTTCAGAAACAAGAAAAAATTAAAATATATGATTTTCTAAGTATTTTACGTTTTAAAAAGATAATTTAAATATGAAAACTTAATTTTATTATAAGAAAAAAAATCCCTTTTTTTTGCGATGTCATTAATTATTAAAAAAAATCGCAGATAATGAGAAATATGAGAAAGTCAGAATGTGTATCTTAGCTTATAAAAGTATGATCAGCAAGTAAAAATTGTTTTTTTCGCCAAACAGGACTTGGTTCTAGGTTTTTTTTAAGACAGAAAAAAATATGGCAACACATAAAACTTGGAATTGACCGAAAAATTAATAAATTCACCTTTTCTGAATAACAAAACATATGTACAAATATTCACTGTGTCTAGTAGAGTATATAAATATTCATTATAAGGCAAAAAAATCTTAAATATAACCAAGTTGGTTATGGCTATATATCCACAAAAAGATGATTTTTATATATTTCAACTTTAGATAATGTATTTATCATGTCATAAATTATCATTGTATTATTTCTTTCTGTGCTAGTGGACATATTTATCACCACTTATTCGGCTATTCAGCGACATAATTCAGCTAAAAGCAATAAAATTATGTTTAAAATGAGATTGATATGTCTTTTTGGCACTAAAAAAATACATAAAACTTGTTTTTTCTCATCTCGCTGCAGACATATTATATTTAAAATAGCACAGAAAAATGATAATATAACATTACTCATAAAATATTTATAATAAAATTGACTATTAATATAAATTTATTTTGAAACAAGCTGTTTTTTTAACATAAAGGATTTATTCTATACAACTAGAAGAGTAGAAAACCGCCTATATAAAGAAAAAAACCAAAAGTTTGGCATAAATATGGTGATTAAGCCACAAATAATCAATAAAAATTACAATTTATGCGGAATAAAATAAAACAATAACTAAAGTTTTCTATCAGAGACGTGATTTATATATCAATATTATCATATTAGAGCATTAAACTTTAAATATTTACATAAAACTCTAATATCTGGTGTCTAAATATAAAAATATATCGTTTGTATTTTCAATCTATTTATATTTCCTTTGAAAACTTCATTTTCTTAAAAGATGAATCTATTATTAGATTATACTAAATTACTAAGCACGAAAAGTATTTCGATTTCGCCAGTATATTTCTATATATATGAAAAATAAAATAAAAAACTTAAAATAATAATAATTTATTAACAAGAGAATCTTAAACAAAGAAATAAATAACAAATAAAAATACATATAATTAAATCTCAAAAATTTAGATATTATTGTTTAATTAACAAATAATCTTAGCATAAAAAAAAATTTCGGTTTTAAATATTATAAAGAAAAATCAATGAGAAAATCTTTAGAATCAGAAAATCTAGTTTAATGTATATAATAGACATATATATGTATATTACTATTATAAATGTCAATATTAAGAATTTTATGGTGATTTAATAATTGATAGATTTTAAATGAAAATTTAAATAAAATCAGAAGAATATTCAGGATAAATAATTTATAAAAAAAAGTATAATAGTTTGTAAAAAAATGGTTAAAAAATATAATAAAATATATCACAATTTATTGTATCATTATATATTAAATATTTTTCTTTTTTATTATTTTTTCTCGTAATCCAAATTAAAAGAAAATTCGAATGTTTTGATAACTATATTTTATATCTAGAATGTTCAAAATTAGAATAGAAAAACAACATGCTAGCGTATAATTAAATTTAAGTGTGTTTTTCTTGCATCACGATATGTTCGAATATCTTAATCTAAAGATAAAATATCCAATAATAACAAAATAAAATAAAATAGAATGAATATATTTTTGTTTATAATAGAAAGAAAAAAGCATTGTTCAGAATTTAAAGATAATAATTATAAAAGTAATAAGAATTAATTTTACTTTTACAATAAAAAAGTAAATTATTAATAAATATGTGGATTAAGCGATCGTAAAAAGTAAAAAAATATCAAAAAACCATAAAAATGGTGGTATAATTATCATTATCATTGAAAAGGATAAAAACTTATATATCTCTTATAAATAATGGCATTATTACAATTTAGTTATATATTTATGATCTTAATTGCATAAGAATATAAAGACATGAACTTTCGGACTTTAATGTTATCATAGCGATGATTAAAAAGATAAACTAAAATAGAAAATCTGATAAAGGATATACAGAGCTTTGTTTTTTTTTTCAAAAATATGCCCCATTTTCAGAAAAAAACGCATAATTATTAACTCAATGGATAAAATATCAGTTTTATGACAAAAATTCGGAGAAATAGACGGAAATATCATGGTAAAAATCGTATTATTTTATTTTCTTATCTAGAAAAGGGGTAAATTTGATCAATGACCATTTTAGATCAGCTTTGTTTAGATAAAGGCCAAAAGAAAACTGTTGAGAACATAACACAGGTTTATAAAAATTAAAAAATAAAAGGATTCATATATTTCTAGCTATCAATTCTAGTAAATATTTAATTTTTTTCAAGATTCGCGAAATTTTTACAAAAAAATATATAAATAAAAGAATTCTAGTAATAGCAGTGATATAAATAATAAAATATAATTTCATATAAAGTAACAATATTAAACCTTTATATACATTCTTTTTCAAAATTCAAAAATCAAGATTATTATAACTAAAATGAAGTAAAACAGGATATTTAACATATACGATAAACATCTTATAGAAGCTAAAGATTATTAATACATTAAAATACAAAATTGAATTATTGTAAGCAAATAATTATATCCAACGAAAAACGTAAAACATAAAAACAAAACAGCAAATGTTGATATATAAATAATATCAAATAATTATTCAATTTACAGTGTATATTTAATTTATTAAACATATGTCTATAATCATTGTAAAATTTGAACCTTCAGACAAAATCCATCTAAATAAAATTTCAAAAATTAATTTATTTATCCCATGTCTATAATCATTGTAAAATTTGAACCTTCAGACAAAATCCATCTAAATAAAATTTCAAAAAAAAAATTACAAAATTGATTTTATTTAACCCACGTCTAAAATCATTATAAAACATATATCTTCGGAATATATCATAATTCTTGTATATAATTCTAAAAATATAAAAATTACACTTTAATATTCTAGTGAAACAGTAAATGCTTAGCAATTCAATATTTACATCATTTATGTGGATAAAACCATGAATTTTCA
>NW_028232969.1:0-47773 GCF_057557595.1 Rhyacophila brunnea | reverse complement strand
TCTGTAGTATAATTATGCATGAAATTTAAGAATAGTAGTCTGTCATAAAACTACAAAAAATAATAGCGAGTCTTTATAATCCAAGGAACAAAGACCCATATATTAAAAGTAAATTAAAATATTTATTTAAATATTATAGTCTTGAAAATCGGTATGCTTGCGTTTAATCTGCAATAAAATAGTCATTCGAATAATTAATTGGCAGTAACAAGCATTAATTCTTTAAAGTTTTTGTATTTGCGATTGTGAATTCCTAAAAACATGTCGATAATTTAATTTATTTATTTATGATTTAATAGTTTTATTTGTTTTGGAGTGCAGATTAAGTATCACAATGTGTGTCCATGCTACCTTTAACCATTAATATTTATAAAGTTTCAGATGTGCATTTTTCGAGATTGCTTCTAAGTATTAATACGTCGCGATCGCTTTATGGCGAATCAATGTTCTTTCAGCTAATCACCTAGCGTATTATCATGTTTTTTTTTATGGCTGATTTTTGATTCTCTATAACTACTGTTTGTTGGGAAAAAGTCTTTTCCGCACAATTTAACAGTTTAAAAATGTTACAGAATAATTTTATGTTTTAAATACAGAATTGAATTTTATCTTTTCTATATGTTTGGTTGCAATAAGGCTATAAACAAAAAACGATTTTCAAAATACAAATTTATAGGCTTATATATCTACCGCAAACGTTATTATCTCACTGAAAGTTGTATTTCAAGGGTAACTAAAGTGAAGCGTCTAGATTTTACTTGATCATAAAATAGATCAATATAATTTTAAAATTGTAAGCATATTTATAGCAATTAAAAATAAACACATTTTTATAAGATTCTTAGATATATAACTAATAAGATTATTATGAAAAAAACAAAACAACTATTTATATATTGGCTATACTTTTACACTTTAGCAGTTTTTTTTTGACGCGTTATTTTGGAGTAATTTTTTTAATAATGTACTATCTTTAAAAATATGAATTTTTAGTGCATTATTTGGGCTTCCCAGTGTGGATTTTATAAATTTATTATAACAGATAAAAAATATTTAGAGTATATGATTGAATTTTTCTAAAGATACGACAGGTATATAGTTAAAATCATATAACTTTTTCTATTTTATGTTTTCAATTTAATTATTTCTCATTTATGTATTTAAATCAAGTTTATCAGAATATCCTATTTGTTTTTTTGGTTTTAATAGTAAATCCAATAAAGTTTATTTTTTGAATTCCAAGAAAGAACCTATACTAAGTAGGGCCACCATTTTATTCCATAAAGAAGTGTATTTATATCTGGCTAACACATTATTTTGAATCAATCAGCAGTTTATCTACTGTTAGCTACCGGTCGATAAATTTCGACTCTATACATTATATTTTTGATAATATTGTCCATATTAGTTAAAAATAGGCAAACTTAGTGGAATCTGTATATTCATATTTTATTTATTTATAGGTTAATTAAATTTTTATCCATTTAATCTATTAAGACATAAAAAGCATGTGAAGAATATTGCAAAACTCCTTGATGCATCTTTTGAGACTTTTCCTATCCATATACATCAAATACTCTTCTTCTCTCCAATGAGATGAGTTAAGTGTCTTGCGAAGTGTTAAACTTGTTTGTATGCTTCAACTTCGTCCGGGATTTTTTACCCTTAACATATTTTTTATGACATTTTGTAACCACCCCACCACATCCCATATCATCACACATAATATTATTCTTGTTTTGAAATTTGTAAATCAAACCAATTTGTTCGCCAAGATGTCATACTTTCTATATTTTTCATTCCCAATTTCAGTTAAGTTATCAAGTCTAATTATATCTATTATACTAAGCGTGATCATATTTCTTTTTTAACTTATAGAAAAATATAAGGTCTTATTGTTTGATCAAAATATCTGTTTTTATTCAGGTATCAACTTTTATTTCTGCATCTTCTTTTTCGCAGATCTCTTGTACTGAGTGAGTTCTGATGTTTTTGGTTTTCTTGAAGTTTTATCGTCTTGATAGAAGGAAATGAAGACATCTTACGATGTTATTGTGTCTTCGAGTGTAATCATGCCCCAAAATTTATATGCATCTTATTGCAAGGCGATCAATTGTTTACATGGCTATGTTACAATGTTGGCATTTTATTCTCAAACCGAAAAACACATTTCTGTCATGAATAAAACAGAATTTTACTTTTTCACTTGGTTAAATTTTACCGCGTTTTATATATATTTATGATCCAAAAATATCAACTATATCGTTATTAATGGCTTCAAAAGGTTATTGATGCAATAGTTTTCCTAGCAGTTTACACAATAGACCTCGTTATTGCTTTTCATCTATGTTGCAAAATTGATGATATTGAAAGAATTTTTTTTTAAGATACTCTTCAATTAGTGAGGTACGTATCTTGTTATCCTTTTCTGGTTTAAATATTGCAGCCCTCCTCGGTGAACTGTTTTTACTGTTTTCAAGCAATTTTTTAGCCATTAAATTCTCTTCTGCGGCTTGTAATTTAGTATTACATGGGGCAAATCCAAGTTATTTCTTTTTATATATAATCTTTGTTCATTAATATACTAGAGGTGAATAGAAATAGGTTAAAAGCATATAATATTATAATCAAAACATGTACATTCTTCTCGTTCTAATTAAAGTACGCTTCTATGGTAATTTATTCGTTTTTTTGCATGTTCATTATGGCTTTAAATAAATTCTAAGCAGCAAGTTTAGCCTTACATAAACTTCCTATTCGATTTAATATTTGTTTTGCAATTATATCTAAAGTTTCTTGCTTTAGCTCTGATTTGCTATTATAAATAAACCCAAGACTTTTTAGTCTGCAGGGTATTTTATAAATGTTGCTACATCTGCACATATTTCATGGTTGTGGCTGACTTTTTTTGGTTTTTTCAAAGTCTACTGCATAGAAAAGGATTTATGTTTCGTTAGTATTTAGCTTAAGTCTATCTGTAGTTTTTGATATTTATTTTAGGTCATCAATGAACAGTAGATGATTTTTCGTACAAGATTTTTATCATTCATACACTTACTCCCGGAAAGTGTTTATTTATTTTTCTGCTAAGTGAGCCCATGCATAAAACGAACAAAAAAGTGACAGGCTTCTTCTTGTAGTATACTTCAATGTATTTTTGTACATGATTCATATTTTAATTTAACCTTAGAGATATACTCCTTTTTTTATGATCTTTTTATATAAAAGACATTATCCAAGTGCTAGATTCATGTTTTAGATACATAATGCAAGTTTTTATTTCTATGGTGTCAAATGTCTTTTTACATCAATCTACGGTGTATATAGTTTATTTAAATGCTCTTTAGTCATCGCAATATTGAAACTGGTTTGTTCATTTGATCCTTGGACGCACCTTATTGTTTCCAATTGATTTTTCGTGATCTATTCTTACGCCTCTACCATATATTTATAGATTTTAATAACCGCTTTTGTAGTTAATGTGTAAAAATTAGACTTATATGTGATTAGTCTGAATTCATTTCATATTTTGACATCCTATTTTGATATAAGATATGTTTTATCAAGGTGAAACTATTCTTTCTTTTTTTACAATCCCAAACATTCATCCGATACAATTTGTTTTAGTAATTTATGACTCTTCATCTATATAATGAAGAAACTAAATCTCCACTTGGTCAACCAGCTTTAGTTCAGCAGTGATTTTATTATATCATAAATTCAACTTCTGTTATGAAATAATTTTGGTTCTGTATTTAGATTCGTAAAAATCGGTATCGGTACTCATTATAAATTTTTTCAATGTAATTTTCCGTACCTCTTAGCACATATTTAATCGAAATTTTTTTTTGTATACTTGCCGCTTTGATTGTATAGTTGTTGTTTTCAATTAACCCTCTATAAAAAAGTCACCTATTAAGATAAAATAAGTTATTTTCCCAGGTAAAGTTACATCATTTTTTATATTGGTCTATCTTTTTGTGAGATATTCTGATCTTTTCTGAACCTTATTTAACATTTTTTTTAGATGATCATTTATGTCTAGAATTACGATTCTTGATCGCATTATTGATCTTATTTTTTTCACTAACTTCACTGCGTTTATTTTTATATAATTCTAGTCAGTCTCTTATCTTTCGAAAAAACACATTTTTTTGAAATATTTGAGTGTTATTTTCGGTTTATTTTTGATGATTTTTTAGTTCTGTTGAGCGGGTTGCTACAAGGCGATAACATCAGAGATATTCTTAGGGTTTAGGGTTGATGCATTTGTCCTCATTATCTTATTAATGGTTTGAAGAATATTAGAGACATCTTTGTTTTACGGAATTCTAATTGTTCTTGAAAATTTAGGGATGTTTGTGTTTATTATGATTTCGTATATTTCATTAAATTTTCTTCTACTTAAGTCGACTGGCTACATTATTCAGGTCCAAAATCGGATGGTTCCGTTAATTTTAGTATTTATGTGTTTTTGATTTTTTCAGCATCAAATTGTTTGACAACCTAATTTCCTCCATTTTGGTCTATTAATATTTTCATCGCTTTTTTTAGTTCCTGTTGGGACGAATTACATTGAAATTCCTCGTTTTAATATTTATGGGGTTTGACTTATCTGAAGCGTTGGATACGAAGAAAGCTAAATAGTTTTTTTGCATAGACATCCTGAACCCTTACATGCAAAGAATGTTTTTGATGTGAAGATCGATCTTACTTCAGATATCTCGTTGTTTTTTATAGGTGATATGCGCATATAACATTGCCACCATGCTATATTGCTGGGTTACAACCGGGGTTTCGCATTATTTCTCTTTGTAGTGCTCTGATTCTGGTTATTCTGTTTATATAATATTGAAATTCTTATTTAGAATTGGTTATTTTAATTGTTTAGTTTTCTTTTTGTGTTTTAGTTGTATTTATTGGCTCTTGTTGTAAATATAATGCCAATCTTAATTTGTACATCATTCGCTTGATTATTCTTACTTATTACTTGAGAATAAATACTTTTAATATAAAATGTGTTTGAATTGTAGTATAAAAAAATCATCTAAAAGTTATATGAATTTGTGGATTCTAATCTTTGGAATTATTGATCAACATGTATTTACCAAATACACTTTCTGCCATTTTATCTTCAATGTTTCTTTTCACAAAGTAAACACAAAAATTTCTCCTATCATCTATACTAAACATTTAGACTTGTTTTTTAGAATGATGGGAATAAAATACGATACTTATATCGAAATATTTAATTACATTATAGATAAAAATAAACACATAGAACCAGATATAAACTATATTAAGCTTTAAATTGGTTTTTATATTAAAGCAATTAGCCACATTTCCGTTTATAATTTAAATGCATATATATACCTGAGTTATCTCGGTCTCGAAATTTGTCTAACAAAAAATTTATGAGAAATACGAATTGGTACAATTAGTTTTTTGATTGATTTAAAATCATTTTTAGCATTATAATTCATTTTTTATTAGACATTCAGAATGTAAAATTGATTGTAAATCGAAAATATTTTCAAGAATCTATTCAATCATTAAAACCTTCAAAAGAGGAATTATTCTTGAGACAGACAAATTTTAGTAGCTCAAAATTAAAATATAACAAAACATCACATCTTTATTCGCATTTTTTTAGCTCAAAATATGTTTCATATGAATTCACAAAAAATAACAGCCCCGTATTTTGTAATTTTATCTTTCTAATATTTCTGACATGCAGCAATCTTGAAGAATACATATATATATATACTGAACATCACTATATATTCTTGTTTTTGCAGCTGATCTAAATAATTTATATCATACTATTTCAGGTAAAATAATCCGCTATAATAAATAATATAAGGAAATGCTACGCAGACTAATGTTATTTATGCAAAAATTTAGAAGCGTATCAAGTTTATCATTTATAAATAATTTTATCTCGATTCCATGAAAAATGAAGATGACATGTTGTGAGTATTCTTTCGTATATTATAAATTAACAACTTTGAACGAGCGACAGCATGAAATTTTTTTTGGGTCTTTTGTTGTAAATATTCCACAACAATTCAGCTGGATATTAATAGCCGGAGTATGGGGAAAACACCTCGCAAATATATACATTTATGTTTTTTAATTAGCTATAAATGCTAGTATTAAAACACCTGTTTCGAAAAGTTATTGATCTTTTCTATACAACAGAAAAAAGGAAATATATATATGCGCTTATGTATTATATTTTTGTATTTGTTATGGGATTATTTTTTCATTTGAGCAGATCCTTGACCCGATCCTAAACGTATACTGTTTAGAACTTAATAATACAACAAAAGATAGTTTGGGAATTCAACTGCAAGAAAATGTAGCCATATATCAATCGCTTAATTTCAAAACTATAAAAAGGAGAAATTTCAAGTTTAAAGGCAATAAATTTAAATGTTTATAAATTTCAAAATAAAAAAATGTAAATTTAACAATTACCAAGTGAAGCTATGTTTTTTAAAAAGAAAAAAACTGTATTATTTAATGAAAATTAGCTTTTTATTACCCATCAAACATATAAATAAGGCTTTATACATCTTTACTAATACAAAAATCTTTTAAAATGCTATGAGCGGCTTTTCAATATATTTTTCTTGAATAAATATACAGCATTAAAAATACAATCCATAATTTTTTACCACCTGCACTTTTAAAAGGATGCATAATCGAAATTAAGATAGATTGATGTGCGCGAGCATAAAAAAATTAGCCACATGAAATTTTGAGAAATCTTAACGCACAAAGTTTTCAAGAAAATATTTTCAAATACAAAAAAAAAATACTTATTTATGTTCGCAAGAAGCTATAATTCGAAAATAATTAAAAAACACCTGTAAAAACTTTAATTTTACCAATTGAAATCTATAGTTGTACGATAAAAAGATCAAGAAGCCTAAAAATAAGTAGTAGATAAATATCAGGAATGGCATTCCATTGACTCAAACAAGAATCAGTTAAAGTTTTGAAGTATCTGATACAAAAAGATGCTGCGTACAAGCTTTTTTTATATTACATGTATATATAATTAATTTAGGCTCAAAATCAAGGAGATTTTGAAAAATAGCACACATTATATAGCTTATGTTTATTTCTTCAATTATAAGTAAGAGTTCTTTTAAAGAAAAACCGACTAGTACAATACAAACTACAAAATTTTAGAAAAATATAATTCAAAAAAATTTACCGAGATAAAAGAAATAAAGAATGTTCATAATAAAAATGAAAAAATGTAAGAGAAAAATCGATAAAAAATGGCATAAAATAACTTTAAGCGCAATGGTATATTTAACAAAAATTCATTAAAAGAAAAATATTTTAATAGTAGTTGGAATGCAGACACATGGAAAAATGTACATAATATTAAGAAAATATACCAATAAGAAAAGTTAAATACTGACATACTAGATGGGGAAAATATCGTCTAACATAAGAAAAAGAACAAAAATTATCACAAAAAAGCGAAATCTGTTTGAAAAGCTAAGAATACATACTTGAAATATTTAATTTAGTTTATGGGAAGTTAATATGCCTAAATTTAGATAAAAACGTAGAAGTTTCATAACTAATTTAAATATGTAAATTATGATTGCAAAATAAATTATGAGATAGATTCCAAATTAATATGCAGGTAAATTTTTTTTTGGTATAGTTCTCTTTATGTTTACATTAAATCTGGGCAAATATTCCTAGTATTTTTTTTATTGGGACCTGTATATATTCACGTTTCGTTAAGCACAGCAACTTCAATACATTTTTAGTAACCAAAGATTCGGTAATTAAATTCTAAACCAAGCATAAATCGTCTTTTACTAATAAAATCCTATATAGAACGCATCATATTTTATTTTGTTGAATAAATTATATGGTAAACATTTAACACTGTTATGATATTTCTTAGTATTCTTTCAGGAATAAAAAACCATACTATTACGTTTTCACAAATAAACTTGTTATTTAAAAACATGATATTAAAAAAATTACGTGGCAAATGTCTAATTTATAAGCATTAGCAATAAAATTCTTATATATAAAATAATATGAGTTCTAAAGATAAAATAATAAAATACCAACACAAGCTTTAATTAGCTTAATTCAATACTAAGATTATAAAGACTTGCAAAACACAAAAAAAAGGTATTATGCAATTTTTTGATAAGAAAATACACAATTGCATGTATATTTATAGTACAATACAATTAAAGCGTATTTAAACAAAAGGATATGCTCAAATTTAGCTTAAATCGTGTAAATAACATTAGACCAGCATAAAAAATATTTCCATTTGCATTTAAAGTTAGTTTTGCTATGTTCTTGAAAGAAATGCTTACATAAGACATGTAAACTTAAGAATAGGACCTAAAATTTATTTACATGATATTTTACACAAAATTAGCAGTAGAAAGTGATGATATGTCTTTTGAACATATTTGAAAACAATTTAAGATTATCAATTCAATGAAAGAATCTATTACAAAATTTATTATATTTAAAATGTGAGGAAACTATTATTATAAAAGTTTTATTCATCGTTTTATATTTTAAAACAAGATAAATATGAAAACTAGATTTTTTATTGCGTATTAACTATAATTTATGCCAGAAATATCTTTTTGATAGTGTGAAAATACAAAAAAGGCAATCTGATTGCAAAACAGAGAATAAATAAATATCTAAAACTATTGGAAGTTGTATAATGGATTCTGAAAGAAAATGAAGAAACATTTCAACTTATAAAATGGATTATTTTAAATAAAAATTTCTGAGTAATTCATACTATATGTTCAATTACAAAAGGTTAAATAGTGAATAATAATTAGAACGTACGTGGCTTATTTATAGTATTAGTTGATAGACGATATATTATTTTTGAATGAAGAAACAATTCGATTGAAATAAAGATTTTTATTCTAAATTTATAATAAAATTTGGTGGTTTATATAAATCATAAATGTAGATAAAATAGATGTTTGATCCATAACAGAATGGTTCTATTATAATAAACTTAAATTTAAAATGATCATTTATTATGTTCGTATTTTTCAGCCCAAATATTGTTACAAGGTGATATGGATGGTCAGCATTTCAATTAGATTCAAAATCAAACAAAAGAAAGAGCATTATACGATTTTTAAACTACTTTAATTTTTTTCTTGAAAATTCTTAATATATATTTGTAAATTTTTATAAGATTTTAAAAACTCGATGATATGAAAGTAATGTATAAAAAATTAATTTTTCAAATTTAGTAGAAACAGACCAATGATTTCATTTTAAACTTTGTATCAAGTTTAAAGTTTTTCAAAGGGTGAGGTATCGAAGAAGATGCAAACGAATCAGATATAGCCAAGAGTATTGGTATGATGTGTTCACAGAAAATCAAAAGTTAGCCGAGAGAAAAGATCTATGATTACAATGCCAAAATTAACCCATAAATAAAAATTAGTATCGAGTTATAGAAATATACCGTCGAATTAATAGATTTACATATCTTTTATGGAACAAACACATCATTGCAATCCGATAAGAATTTTTGATTTTCAAATTTATAATATTCATGCTATTCATATTCTAAATTAAATTTAAATTAGAAAAAAATAGCAGCTTTAAAATAAAACATCAGACAAGAACAACTAAAACTACGGAAATATAAAAAATATGAACATATCGAGCAAAATGTTGATCAACAAATTTTTCTTCCTGATTTTTATTCTTCAATCTTCAAAAAGAATTTCGATAAAAGCTGCGGGGACAAACAATGTAGCGAGAATAGTAAAAAAAGACTCGAATAAAGATAGAATAATTTATGAGAAAGCTGCGGGGACAAACAATGTAGCGAGAATAGTAAAAAAAGACTCGAATAAAGATAGAATAATTTATGAGAAAGCTGCGGAATCTGAAAATAAATTATATAATGGCATAAAAGAAGTTTACTATCATAAAAAGGTAAGGTTTTACCATATATCAATGTTGCATGTCGAAAATTTCATGGCTCTAGACCGACCAAACAACAAACATTCATTCGCCTTGGCGAAAAATCGAATTAATGCTGTTGATAAAGCCATAGAAATAGAAGAAAAGAAGATTAAATTAATAATATCTAAGATAATAAAACACCACGAAAATTCAATTAAAGTTACTGAACATCATTATGGCTCTAAAATGAAAAGAAGAGTATTTCCAAAACAGACAGAGGAACACAAAGAATATCTAAAGCGTGTTCTTAAAATTCGTAATAAAAGGTGGCTGGATAAACTTATTAGTGATATCAGAAAATGTAAAGGAAAAAAATTCTGCGTTCATGATTATTGTTTTATAGAAGAAATGAAAATACATGAAGAAAAATCCGAGGGAATAATTTATTATGATAATTTTTATTTGAAGTATTTTGATTTAAAAACTATGAAGATATATAATGTTTGTTTTAGTAAAGAACATAATATTTGTATTAAAGTAAAAAATAGTAGTATGATGATGGTAATAAAGTACATAAATATAAAACCAGACGAAGTAATGAGTTTTTTTGAAGTTTGCATTGCCCTGCGATATCATAAATCTACGGAATCATCCCAGGAGAAAAAGACATCTTTTCTATACGTTAAGACATATGAACATCCATGCTACGAGAATAATACCAAAAAACAAACGTTCTTTGAAAAATCCCAGCCTTATTTTAACCCCGGTTTTACACATTGCAGTAAACCAATTGTTTGTGGAATTAATTGTTTCAAACATTATATTCCTCCACGGACTTAAGATAAGACGATAAAGAAAATTAAAGTCTTAACAATTTAAAAAGCAACATTAATTATGAAAAATAAGACATGTTAACCATAAACATGAAATTTTTCAATATTTTTTTTGTATTTAACTTTGTTAAATTGCTAAAATAATTTTTAAATTTTAAAAAAGTTCTAATATATATCTAAAATTAGCAGTTAAAACTAAAACCCCGTTATATATTTATTGGGTACTAAATGATATTCGATTTTTCTACAAAAATCAAACCTTTTTATTGATTTTTTTGGATCTGATTTCTAGAAAATAAAATATATACAAAAGAGAGAAACATGCCCATTCAGAAAATAAATACAAATCATAGTATTAGACTTTAATTGTTACTTTCAAACATGAATAATTGATTTTAAAGATTACAAGTTTTAAAAATAATACAGGCAGCTATTAGGACTGTTATACAATCAAATAGAACACATGTTCTTAAACTACATATTGAACAACCTAGTTATTTTTTTGTAAAAACCAGGATAGAAGATAGATTTAATCCTTGTAATTGATAAAGGTTGATACATACTGTTAAAGGAAGAATCAATGCCTAAGCAAAGGTTTAAAATAGTTAACGAATGGTAAAGAAAAAATATATGTTCTATACTAATGCCGGGTATTTTTTTATCAGATCATATATCAGGATTACGAAAATACGGAAATTTAAGCATTAATATATTTATAGCCCAACAAAAATACATTTTTGTTGCCCATTTTTAAGAAATTTTACAATTAAAAATATAGAATTTCTATATTTTATAGCAAAGAATTTGAATGGAATAAATATGTGATCGAATTTATCATCAATTACACACTCGAAAGACATGTAATAGTATTTTTTTTTTTTCATACAAGAAATTTTTTGGTTGGCTTTAAATATACATATACCATTTTATATTCATTTCTCATGTTTGAAGAATATATATAAATCAAATGACTTTTAAATCTAGCGAAAAATGTGAATATGTAGACAAGACGTAAAACAGCCCGGCGTAAAATATAAGACATCACTAAATAATATATCAAAAAAACCTGTAAATAGAAGTCTAATTTATGCAATAAAGACGATTATTCACACTCAACTCACTTATAGAGGTATTTATTTTTATTAGTGAAGAAATCGTAATATTATGGACGTCATTCGCTAACTATGGAACTTATAGCTAAATATTTTCAGAAAGATATCTATATCTCAAGTGAATATTTATAAACGCGATTTTAATTTTTTTAAAAGTCGCGTTTTACTATTCTTATGATCATATCTTGATCTTGTCTGAAATCAGATTTTTTTCTTAATGTAATATATAAATTAGATCTATATAATTAATTTAATATAGAATAACCTTTTTATTATTTGGTTTGAATCGGTAAAAAAATACCCTTTATGCAAGAATTGTACTAAATTAAGTTTTCCATGTAAATTATCTATTTCTAATGGTATTTTTAACCATATTACCTTGATCTGAATGTTAAAAATAAATATCTTTTAAAAATAGACATAATCATTTTTTCAATCCAAATAAAACACAAAGTTCTGATCATATCTAAACTTTCGTCTTCTATAAGCAAAGGTTATTTTCTTATATTCTAATTTTTTTCATAACCGAAATTCTATTATTACTTTTTTCTTCTACAAATTTACATTATTCTTAAAAACAGCGTAAATTTTTAGCTAAACTGGTAAGATAACACTCGCGGGGAATTCTTTAGTCTTATATATACATTTTATTTATATAGATTAAAACGTAGAGTATAAATAAGTTCAGATTTTTCCATTTATGCTTAGAAATTTTTGCGCCATGATATGATTTTCTTATTTAAAAGCAATCACTTATTTTTTGCTGGATTAATAAACACGCAGATCTTAAAAAATTTATTTTATTTTTAATTGCATAAAAACACAATGTTTATATCATAGAAAAAAAAGGTACCATAAAGTAGCGATTTATACATCGTAAATAAATATCCATGTTCATTATACATGGATTTTATTACAACAAAAAAATTTCAAGTTAGTATATATTTTTGCAGTTAAGCTTAAACGCGAAGCTAAAAGTTATAGAAAAACCTTGAAAATCTATATATATAATTATAAATGTTTTTTATTTTATGGCAAACTTCCGGTTATTTAAGGAATCGGGTTGAAAATGTATTAAACACTAAATATACTGTGCAACTAATTTATATAAAACGTTTAGAAAGCAAAATATGGCTGTTTTGAAGACATACATCATTGATAAAGATTTATTTGGCTTATATTTTTTATTATATTACATGCAAAAGTGTATATAACATATTAAATAAAACTTATCATGTTAAACTTATTTTAAATATCATACTTTACATCCTGTCAAAATAATTGATTCAATAAAATAATTTTCTGCAGCATCACTTCCTTCAATTGTTTGCTATATTACTTTTTACCCAAGATTATTTCTTTTAAACACATTTAAGGATTCTTATTTAACAATTTTCATGATAAAAAATTTTTAATTCCTTTCTAGTAGCAAATAAAAAAACGCATGAACACTGATATACTTATATTATCTTCTTAAACGAAAAATTCACACGAGTTTATAAAATTAATATGTGCCATAAATTTAGTAAGCTAATAGAAGCGTTAAAAAAGGACAAATTTTATAAGTCAGTAATATTAAAACTCACAATTGAAAACTAAATGAGCTATGATGGAATATTTGATGTAATAAAACGAAAAATACAGTTTTGCATATATTTTTTATCATAAATTCTAGACGTGTAAATTATTTCTCATAAGAAAACGACCAAAATATTGATGTTAGGTATTTTTCTTAGTTGCAAGTTATTATATTACATGGAATGATTTTTATAGCTTGGATTTTTGTTTTCGCTTTAATTGTATATTTTTATATCTTAATTTTAAATATTTATCAACTTTGTTTTTCTATAGATTAAAAATGAGAGAAAAAAACTTTCTATTATATTTAACACTAAAAACTGCGATATTTTATTATTGGAAGGTTTCCTCAGTAGTTATAGTAAAATATTATGCATGGGGGCTCAGTATTATTATCATAATGAGGACAGATTTTTCCATTGATAAAAAAATCATAAGAATGATTTATTCATACCTTTTATGTTTTTTACCAGTGTTTATCTTTCGTAATATTTTGCTTGATAAACGAAGTGATTAAAACTATTTAGGGTAAATAAAAAAACATTTTTATTTGGATTTAGACTTAAAATATATATAAAAATATATAGAGTAGATTTTATTACTGATGGGTTATTTTTAAGATCTAATAAAAAATAATAAATTTTCTTTTAAATCAAAAATATAGATTCTACCAAATTCGTAGTTAAAAATTGTTTTCGAATTTTCTTACCTTTTTTACTTCTGATCTATAACTTATCGATATAGTACTAAAACCTTCTGGCTATGTTAAAACTTGCATTTTTATATCGATATAACAATCAAAACAGGCAAGGAATTAAATTGAACCCATACAATTTGAAATAAAAGAAGGAAAAAATGACAGCAATATTTAAAATGGAAAATGTAATTTTTGCAATAAAAAAAACACTATTAATCTAAGTGAAAGATATAATCGAGCCTTATTGGATAACTCGCATAAAAAAAACACAGATTACAAAAAAATATCTTTTAAAATAGGAAAAAGTAGAAAATATAAGATATTATCTATGATGCATAACTTTCTTATTACAAAAAAGATTATTTGAAAATTTAATAAACTCAGAATTTGTATGTATACACGCAAATAAATATATCAAGATGCTATGATTATATATATATAATGAAATTTTTTTCTAAATGCAAAAAAAATAGCTTCTGGATGATTCTTTATTTTTCTCTTAGGATATGAATGTGCTAAACCATTGCAGACCAATATTAAGTATTAATTCATAATAAATAAGAACAAAATTTTAGTGTATTTTGATGTGAGTCAAGATTATTGTAATTTTTCATTGAAAAAAATATCATAAAAAAAAAACTAATAAAGCTGGAAAATATATCGCAAATCGTGCATGTATGAGAAAATAGGCATTACAAAATATAAGATGCGATTTTACATGATTTTTAAGTGCATAATTACCCTCCTATTTTAGCGTATATTTATATATACACTTTTTTAAAAAAACAAGCTTATGTACTTTTAACAATGGATCTCTTGTATAATATTCTACATAATTTTTTAGTTTTCTATTTTATATACCAATGTAATCCCGGATTCGCTATTTATGTGTTTATGGGTTTATTTGGTTCATAAATTTCTTTTATTTGGCTTTGCACACTTTGTATTTGAAACCATGCAATATTGATGGTTTTGGACCTTTCCCTTATTATCGTATTTCATTCTATTTATGTTAAATGACCTATTTTGAAATCAAAATGCGCATCTAACCATGTTAAAGTTACAAAAAAAACTATGATTTTCGCCTTTCTAATTGTTTCTTGAATTATGGCTTAATCATTAATTTTTTAATCCACTTAAATCAAATATTTAGGTAAATGTATGATCTATAAAAATAAAAACATATTATAAAGAGGTTTATTCAGCAATAAATAAATCGTAAATATGTTTACTGCACATTATAAAATCCAAAAGGCTATCTAAAAGGATTGATTGCAGAAAATACAAAGCACATGTTTATAAAAAAATTACGAAGTTTTAACAATTTCGTATTTGAACCCCATTGAAAGCGGTCGCATGCATGATCTATAAAAAAAAAGTATATTTCAGTGCATTTACACTAATTATAGATAGATAAATTTTATTTTTAGAAACCAAAGACGTCAAAGGTATTCAATATATCAGTTTATAACCAGATGGGTGTCATTTAAGATTTCTGATCTTCAGTTTTCTAGGAAAATCTGCATAATATATCTACTAATGGTGCATCAACAAATCTTAAGTGCATACAATCTCGGCAGTATTAACGAGAAAAAGAAATATGAACAGAAGAAAACCTTATCAATTGACACCAAAACATATAATTCACACATGATAACAATTAAACTATTTAATGCATATATATTAACCGTTTACGCATTCTAGAATGCTCATATATTTTTTTACACGCCATAATCGTATGCACCACCTTGAGTGGCGCATAATTATGAACCCTTACAATTACGGATTGCTGAAAAGTGGGTTTATTCAGCATAAAATACAACTTTAAAACTGAAATTATTATAAAGGCAGTGGAAGAAAATTCATAGCGAAACTTAATCATAATTATTGTTTTAATTCTATTAAAATCGATGAAATTTAAAACCAAAAAAATTAGAGGATAGAATTTTTTTTGCAGATTAACTATAAATTCCGGACGAAATCGACAAAAGATTACTAAATTTAAAGTAATCGATAGTTTATACGAGAGTAGTATTCCATAGAACGTATTAGCAAATCTTAGGAATATCTAAATAATACTGGAATTACAATATCAATAATCATGACTCGAATGATATGAAAAAATGCTTAAACACGTTTAACTCATGAGAGAAACTTATAAACAGATTCAAAAGAGGTTTATCATAAAATAATCACAAATTTTTTAGAAAGAAAAATCGAAATAAAAAAATGTTATAAATATAACTGTATTTTTACATATATATTTAATAGAAAGGTTTTACTAATAAAAAATATAAGAAACCATAGAAAAATGTGTCAACACAGTAAAATGCTGGACAGCAAATTATAGTTAAAGCTCTATATAAACAAAATAGATAAAAATGTGAAAAAAACGAAATATCGAGAAATATTCTAAAGAAAAATATGCACTTTAGCAAACTACAATGCGAAAGCTTAAAATATAAAATAGTAGCTTACTATATAAAAAATATGCGAAAAAAAGCAGAACAGCATATGAAATTTATAAAATAGCAAGATTGAGCCGGAAAAAAATATAAATTTATGTTACGTACTTGACAAGGGGAAAATACGCGATTTAGATGGAAAAATTTAATTGCTTTTAAGCATACAATCCGAAATGTTTTGAAAAGAAAATTGACTCATCATTCTATAAGTCTTCGTCTTAAATATAAGTAATATTTGGCTTATGTTCTGCAAAATATTTTTGAAAATAGAACACCATATAATAGTCTATATATCATAATTGAAAATCGAAATTCTATCTGAATTGTTATGTATAAAGCGACAACAATGAGCTATCAAACAATAACCAATATCACATCCGTTTAATAAGAATAAGGTAACAATGAATTTCATTCTATATAGATTTTATGATGTGTGTGATAGAATAGATCATTATTATCTGATGATGTATATAGAAGAATCCAATAATAATATACGCACAGTATTTGTAAGTCTAATAGCGTAGAAATAAAAAATTTATCCATATTATACTCTAAAGAAATTTTTGATATAAAAAACCCCCAAAACAGGTCTTAAGTTGAAATTTATGAAGAAGAACTAACACAATCTAAACATATGTCTTATTTCAAAAATAATGACCGTTTTTCGTAATTTTTTTTATTTTTTTTCGGTACTGAACTAAGTTAAAAAATCGCTAGAAAAGCTTAAAAGATCGATCGATAGTGATAACATCGAGAGTATGAATTACACTTGTTGTAAATGTTAAACTACCGTTTAAATACATAAAAAAGGCGCTGTGTAAATTTAAAAATTAAATTCAAACGTTAAAAATATTTTGTTCTTTTTTTCAAAATTCTTAAAAATAAATGTGGGCAAAGTTGTTAGTTTTAATTGAAAATCGAGATGTAAAGTTAAAAAAAAGGTTAAAAAAACAGATATATATAAATTATACAACAATAAGTGATAATGGGTGGTTCAGTTGCATTATTCAAGCACATGAAACAATATTTAACAACAATTCTAAGTAGCATCAAGGAATAAGATGAAAAGATCCGACCTTGACTATTGTAGACAAAAGATAACAACCTTGACTATTGTAGACAAAAGATAAAAACCTTGACTATTGTAGACAAAAGATAACAACCTTGACTATTGTAGACAAAAGATAACAACCTTGACTATTCTAGACAAAAGATAACACATAGCGTAGAATTTTTAACGTTGTTTCTAAAATATCTAGATCCAACCAAATAAATTTCATTAAAAGAGAGGGCTCAGTAATGTACACGGATAGAAATACAGAATATGATCATACGCATAAAATGGCTATGAATATAAATCGATCATTTAGCTGTATAGTTCATTTGATACAGACAATTTCGTTCATTCTCAAAATGTTGAGTTTAACAATATCAAGCTGAAGAACACATTAAAAAGTTGAAAAGTCAAAGTTTATACTAAAATACAAATTATTGTAAGTAATAATGTTTTTTAATCACAATAAATTTAAGGTCTATGGATCTCTCTTTGAATTAATCAAAATTTAAGAATGAACTAAGATTCATTTTTATAAATATTATACATAATACAACTGTTTTTTTATTCATTTTAACAATAAATTTTAAATTTTTTTGTCAAACTTTAACTAGATTTAGGACATTTTAATTTCACATTTTCGTATGAGCTGGTCACAAAATAGCATGAGTCGTATATTGTATTGTTAGAATACCAATTGATGCAGAAACATAAGCAACAAAAAAAGTATGTAGGAAAAAACTTGAACTTATAAGTCTTGGGGGAAGAGAAGCATTGAATAGAATTATAGACATGATAAGTTAGAAGAAATAAGGCCAAATATGTTCTATAGCGCAATCTAAAGTTTTCACCTGATCAATTTTAAAAACCATTTAGCCCATAAATTAAAGTGCATCAAATTTATAATAAATTATCGATAGGGGATTTTTCTTTTGATCAGAACTGTAGTATAATCGCGTCTGGGGGTTGACAGATACAAAAAATAAATAGTCAGATATAATATATAAAATGGTTGTTTTATATCTGAACTGACGCGATTTTGACATATATATGAATTAAAGAAATAATAGGGTTGCTTTTTTACGCATATTATAATTAAAATAGTTTCAATGTTGTAAAAAGCTTGATCAAAATGCGCCCAAGTCCAAGTATATATCTTGCAAACATGTAATAAAAATAAGAATTGTATTATAAGATATTGCTCTTCACATTAAATATGAAAATATTTAACTTTAGTTTTTTTAATTTGCTTGTGATCACATTTTGAGGCGCTAAAAACACTTGCTGCAATTAGTAAAAACCATATATTATGTTTTTGATTTATAATATAGATTCTTTTAAATGATATTATCGAACGATTTAGACACAATAATTTCATAAAGAAACCATAAAATACATAGTAAACTTATCATTCTAATTTTTTTACGGTTATAATCATAATATTCATATATTATTGAATCAATTATATAAATATTACTTTCAAAACGTCTATTGATAAGATTAATAAATGAAACAAAATTTTAATAAAAATTTACGGCACAAGTAATTCTTAAAGTTGTATTTTCAGAAAATATTTTGTTGAAATAATATAACATTTCACATGAATTTATTATAAAAAACCAATTTTTGCTCCCCACAGAACCTGTAGACGCCTTGTAAAAATTACATGCTTTAATTCTTATTAGAATGCCATATTTATATTTTATACGCCAATTATGATTTATACGCTATATAAAACTTGATAAGCGCGGTAAATAACATTAGTATTTTGTCGTATTCATTTCAATCTTTTTAGAAATTTTCATATTTAATAAAAAAAAGATATTATTTCTAAATGTAAAGATTTAAAATAAAAAAAATATAAAGCTAGTTTTAACTATCAATAAGAGTTCTTAGATATAAAAAAACTTCTTATAATTAGACTATAATTTTTTTTGAATAATTACATTTACAACAAAGCTTATAAATTACTATCGAGCCGATAGAACATAACCTTCGACTAATAGTATAGTTTTGAATTCTTTTAAATTGATTTTTAGAAATATTTTTTTATTAAATTGTTATTGCCGCTGAATAAATAAAAAATTTGGATTCTATTATTTCTTGTGTGTAATTTTTAGAATATTTTAATCACAAGTTTTTATGATATTTACTTTCCCTTACTATAATTTTATAACTTTGTTTTTTTTTATGGTCAACTAAAGTTTTAACGCCATTTTATACAAATATGATAAATTTCTATAATTAAAAAACAAAAGAAGATTATCTAAAGACTAAAAAAAGTAAAATTCAAAAATTAGAGCACCCTAGTAAATATCAAGATAATATTTTTATAGTAGATTTATATAACATTGCCTAAATGTGGCGTTTTTAGTTAAAAAATTCAATATATTTACATTTTCTAAACACAAAAGGAGTTGGAACTCAGAAAATAGCGTCATAATCACCGAAAATTTCATTAATACCATAATTTTGCATTTTGAAATAAAAACGAAAAATGATTGTAGTAACTTCACATGGTCACAGCTAGTATTTTTTTACCAAGTTATGTCACATAATAAATTTTATTAATATTAAAATTTACTTTATGTGTTAAAAAAACGTTTTATAGATAATAAAATTATTAAATTGAGATGAGAAAACAAATATTTAGCCGAAAAATTACAATGCTAAGAGTATAAGAGTTCTAATAGCATGCAAAGAATGTAAATGATAAAAATCGTTCGTTTACAAAATAAGCACGGAGGATCAATTATTATTTAAAAGCAGGTTTAGCATTTTTCTCATTCTTTATAATGCGTAAAGTTTTATATGAAAGAATTATAAAAACAAAACTTAACATCCCATAAAGAAAAAAACAATATATCCAAACAATCCTGTATATTCATATTTTATATGGTAAAAACAAAAAATCTAGGGTTACTTAATAGATATCTTTTTTTTTGTAAAAAAATAGCATTCTATAGTATTAAATTTTAGTTCGGTTTTAATGTAAGTTGTATTCCTTTCATGATCTTAAAAGACATAAAAATAGTAATTGATAAGACTTGATTAGCCCTATTCCAGAATTCACCAAATATTTTTGTAGTTTTTACTTTATATATATGATATTTAAATTTTATTTTATCGTTTTTATTATCTTTTAAGGTAGACTGCAGAAGCCACATAAACATGTTCTTATTTTTGCAGCATATATTTTGTATTTATATTCCCATTTATACCAAATTTTGGTTTTTTGCTAAATTCAAAAATATACAAAAAACGAAGTTGTAATTTATCATCAAATATTATGGTGAATATATGAAAATTTTATAAAACTCCTTGTATTTTATATATTTCTAAATATTCATATAAAATAAACAGTTTTTATGTGAAGAATAACGCATTTTAGGCATATAAATTACAACCATATGTTGTTGTATATTTTTATGGTTTTAAATTGAGTTCTATGATACAGATTTCATTATTTAGCAATATTTCAACTGCTATAAACTAAGAAATAAACACATAAAACAACATCAACTTACATTATAGATATTAGATAGACCAATTCAATACTACTGCATAATATTTATGCATGGTGCATATAGATACGCTAGATTTAAAAGTCGATAAAGTTTGAAGGATTCTTTGAAAATTAATAAATAATATCATTGAAATGTCAAATAAAATTTTTTGATGTTTATGTATACAAATGCATATTTTAACATGTATTGTGATGCTAATCTTCTCTAAATACATTCGAAAAAAGAAAAATGATATATTATTGGAAAAACAGAAAAAAATTAATTTTTTCAATGTCTCAAAATTATATGAATGAAAATGTGAGATAAAATGATTTTAGTTTGAATTTGTATAAATAAAAACAAAATATATAGAAAATACACTTTAAATTTGATTATAAAATGGAATTTACAATTTTTAAACTCTGATATAGGTCACATGAAAACTACACATCGAAATAAAAGTAAAAGTCTTACATTTCATAAGTATACATCTTATAAAAATATTAAAAATTTTTATTCTAAATTTCATTATAAGCGCAATTATTTTAATTTAATTTTAAAAAAAGTACTGCTAAATTTTTGTTTTTTAGTCATCGTAAAAAACCAACAACGACACAATCAAACAGATATATAAATAAAGAGAAATCATTTATAATCAGACAAAAAAACTTAATTATACATTTCTAATGATCCAGTTTGCAGTAAACCCATTTTAATATTTTTATACAAATAAGACGTTTAAAAGTTCATATATACTATTTTGAGCCTGCAACACAATGCCTTGGTTATAAAAAGAAACACAGAGAAGCGAAATAATCTTAAAATACAAAAAAACCTAAACCTAATCAATCAGATAATTTCGCTTTCTTGGTTACAACACCGAATTCAGAGCTCAGAGTTTTCAGACGTAATTAAATTATATTTAATTTTTTCCACATACTAATTCCAAGGTTATTTATGATCGTTGATTTTTAGATAAATCATAAAAATCGTTTTTTATTTTGTAGCGTTTGCATAAAGAAAAGATAAAATTCATAGAAGTCTAGAATGTAAACAAAAATCGCGTCTATATTACAATATATAAAAAAATATAAACTGTATCATTTGCTGGCGCAAGAATACAAGGAAGGGACGATAAAACGAGTGATGCATGAATAAACAGCCATTATTATATGTTTATGTAATTTTGAAATTGTAATAGAGGTAGATCGAGTAAAAAAGCGAGAAAGCTTATCATTTATTACCAGCAGCTCGATATTTATTTGAAATGGGAACCTAATATATAGAACCATGAAACCGCATAGATAAAAGTTATATAATCGAAATCTTAAAAGATAAAATTAATTTTATATAGGATGACTCTAAATTCAAGATTAGTATTGGTTTATTATTATATATCATCCGAAAGCTACATATAAATGCGCAACGATATGTCAAAAAGAAATATCTTGCATATTTTATGTTTTAAAAATGGAAAAAAAATCCAAAGATAAAATACTAGGAAATTTAACTTAGAATCGCTATTTTATACAAGTAAATTGTGTTATCGTTTACATCTTATTGTTAATTAAGTTTATAAACCCCCATAAGAACAATAAAAGGCCCCTTGTATGCATCTTTAGTTCCTAAAAATACATTATATATTCTAGAAAATTTTTTATTATAAATTGCAAGAAAATGTGATAAAAACCTTTTTAAAATAATTTATCTACAATAAAATGAATGAGAAAATTGAATCATCTAATCCAGTAACCTAAAATCAACAATGTCTATAATTAAAAATAAAAATAAAAATAAATATATGATTTTATATTTAATGTTATAATATATTGAATAAAACAAACGTAATTGTGTATAAATAAATGTAAACTCTCATTTCTCATAATATATACTATTTAGTGTAACAGCTCTTGACTCCAGATGATATTTGTTCCATATCTGTGCAAAAAAAATATTATGTGAAAACGTGATATCATAAACGCTTTACGGTATATTAAAGTATTTTAATTGTGAAGAAATATGATATAATTCTATATACATCTAAATCTTGTGGTCTTTCGAGCTTTATAAGCATATAATTGATGCATTACTTTAATTTTATGTATTTTAAAAATATTATATACGAGAGTAATATGACCAGTCATGCAGTCTGTACTATAAAATTGGTTATATATGAAGCTAATATTGTCATTCTTGATTTAAGTATTTATTGGATTTTTTCAAGTAAATCTCGTCAAGAAAAATGCCAGAATGCTTTTTAAATATATTGACTTATACTTCCTTTGACTTCGTATCTCAAAACTTCTTGTTCAATACAGATTCTTTTCTTCGATCATTATATTTCAAGTGTTCATCTACATACTTTTTTCTGTGGTTGCTTCTGATTCGGTTGAAATTCACAACTTCTTAATATACGAACCATGGTATTTTGTGACTCATCATCCCCAAGTTATCACTCATGGTACTATTTGTGTTTGAAGCCTTTTTTAGATTTGAGAAGAATTATCAAATTTGAATTCTTTTGTGTTCATTAATCTATAATACGAACTTTTGCTTATCTGAATCACCCCGTGTGTGATCATTCACATTTCCTATAACCATTTTATTTCCATGGATTAATCCTGTTTTACACATTGTAGTCAATATGAAAGCGGATGAGATTCCATCTACTATATATTGATGGTTAGTTATGCTAAAACAACCACTCGCACTTACCCGTATTCTTGCTACATGTAGCCAGCTTTATTCAATATTCGGGCCCTGATGGCGTGTTACTCTGCAAACTCACAATTTCATCGCCGCTTGTCACTCTATTTATGGTTTTATATTATAGTTTCGAATAACCGCCTCTTTGCTGATATTTCTCCTCGATTAAGTTCATTATATCCGAAGCTACGATGCGGTTTGATATTAGACCAACATTAATGCTCTTTCAAAACAAGAATGCCACAAAACGTATCGAAACTTATTAAAAAATTAAATAGAAAGATAAAAAGATTTTCCGGGGGAATCTTTAACTTAACTAAAATATTTTTAAACGATATAGACATTCAAAGGCTATCAAGAGATTTTTGGATTTCTTTTAGAGCTGAAATTTAATTTAATTATAATACATTATCACAGTTCATGTTTATTGAGAAAGAAAAATCGATGAATAGCTAACTTTGTTTTCATCTTGCATAATTTAATAAATCTGAGCATAATAAAAGGGTGGTCATCGTATTTTAAGAGATCTTTAATTTAAAATACCATTTACGATATATAATTGTATAAGAATTTTGATTTAAACATCACAAATACGGCTCGATTAAACATTTTATTTATTAAACGTTTCGATTATTATATTTTCTAAAAAGATACATATCATATAAACGAATTAACTTAATAATAATATAAACTTAATGATATTGATATCTTATGAGATCAAATAAGTGTTGCCCGATTTTTTAGTCAGTATTGCGCTTAAGCTTGGATTTGTAAATATTGTAGGCCTTTTTAAAAATATACAATAAGAAAAAAAAATGTGTTTTTATCTTGCAGAATTGTACAAAAATTGATTTTTTGACGAGATCATATATAAAACCAGAGCATCTAGCTTAGTTTTGTGTCTAGCTACCCACATAAATTAAACCTTCTGATTATAGAAGATAGATCAAAAAACATTTGTGTGAAATATTCTAACCTTTTCTAGTATGTTCATCACAATTTCTAAAGCTTTTATTTTAATTGGCTTATTTAAAAGATGTATTTTTTAAGAATTTATGCTTTCTTTTTTATTAATACTTATTTATGGGTTAATTTTCTTTTTATTAATATTATCTATTTATGCATGTTCAGCATATTGGGAATATTACACAACACTTTGTTGCACCTTTTGACACCTTACCCTGATCTATCATCATCAACTGCTCTTATTCTCTCAAACGAGATGAGTTCGGGTGTCTTGCGAAGTATGAGAGCCTGCATGAATGTCAATACTTTGCCCGGGATTTTTAGATCCTTAACATATTTATATGGAATTTTGATACCACCTCATGCAAGTCATCAAATACGGTATTATTCTTGTTTATAATCTGTAAATATGACCAAGTAAATACGTCACAATGTCATACTATCTATATTTTTCATTCTCAGCCAAGTTAAGTTGTCAATTCTAGTTATACCTATTTCAATCAATGTAATATTTTTTTTTATCGTGAAGAAAAATATCAGGACTATTTTGTTAGATAAATATACCAGTTTTTATTTTGATATCAATTTTTGTTTTAATTTTTTCGTTTTCGCAGATCTCTTGTAACTTGTGAGTTCTGATCTTTTTGGTTTTTTTAAATTTTATCATCTTGATGCGAGAATATGAAGATCTCTTGTACTCTCTATATGTTTTCATGTTCTATCATGCGTAACATTTCTTTTTATCTCGTTGCAAGGTGGTAGATTTTTTTCATGGCTTTGTTACAATGTGAATTTTATTCTTTCCTCGAAAAAACACATTTATGTCTTGAATAAAACATTATATTCCTTCTTCACTTGGTAGTAGTTTTATCGTCTTTTATAAATCTTGATGATCCAACAATACCAACCATAATATTTTTCTTTTATTTAAAAGGTTTTTGTGCAATGATTTTTTTTTATTTTACACAATAGACGTTTTTTGCTGCTTTTTCTTCAGTTTCTAAAAATCGGTGATATTATCATTATATTTGTTTTTATGATATCTTTCAATTAGTGAAGGATTTGTCTTGATATCTTTTTCTACTTCGCAGATTGCAGACCTCCTGGATGAACTGTTTTATACTGTCATAAAGTATTTTATTAGCCATTAGATCATATTCTCGGCTGTAAATTCAATACTACATAGCCCATGTCCCAGTTCAATTCTCTTTATATATGTTATTTTGTAATTACTAGGGTGAAGTAAATAGAAAATATGTTTTATATTATCATTATGTTTGATGATTTCTTCATTTCACATTTTAATACGCATATATGTTTTTTATATGTGGTATTACATGTTTATAAATGGCTTAAAATAAATTCCTAGCATTCAGTTTAGTCTTACATAAAATTATTTTTGATTTAGTATTTGTTCTGCAATCTTATTATTGTTTCTAGCTTAAGCTCCGATTTGCGATTCTATATTATTACTAGATATTTATAGGCTGTCGGTCTTTTAATAGACATGGCTACATCTGCGCATATTTCATCGTTAGTGGCAGACTTATTTTTGTTTTTTAAGGCCTATTGCAATAAATAAAGTAAAAGTTTCATTCGTCATGATTTTACGTGTTCCTGGAGTTTTGATATTAATTTATGATCATCTATGTACAGTTAATGATTTGTTGTAGCAGATTTTCTCATTCATTACGCATACCCCCTGAAGACTGTATATATTTTCTGATTAGTGGATCTATAAATAGAATGAACACTATAAGTTACAGGATATCATCTTGTAGTAGACCCTTATGTGTATTTTTATACATGATTATGATTTTATTTAACGTTAAAAATATACTCTATTTTCTTGTAATATTTAATATAAAAGACGTTATCCAAGCAGGTAGATTTAAGTTTAAATACATCATGCAAGAAGTTATGTTCTATCAAGTCAAATGCATTTTTCAAATCATTAAATGCTGGATATAGATTGTTTTCATACGCTTCATTTTTTATAATATATAATTGCTTGATCTTTTGCTGCTTATGGGCGCTTAATTATTCCTAACTGATTTTCCGCAACAAATACTCTGCCCCACCTCATATTGAATTTAAGTTCAGCGCTATTGTCGTTAACATATATAAATTGTACATATTCGTGATTGAACTAAAAAATATTTATATTTGAACTTCTTCTTTTGGTATAGGATTTGTCGCAAGAGAGTCAAACCATTCTACCTGATTAGAATAATCAAAAATTCATCCGATATAATCTGATATATGATATCACATAGGCCATTCATCTTCTATATGAAGAATTAGTATTTCCATCTGGTCATGCAGCTTTCCAGTTCAGCAGTGTTTTTAGCATGTCATCAAATTCAACCTCTGTTATATAGTTCATTGTTCCCACGTTTTGTATCGGTAAGAATGGGCATTGGTAATCGTTATAATTTTTTTGTTGTGATTTTCTGTACTTCTTCTCACCTATTCAATCAAAAATTATTTAGTTGTACATTTGACGCTTTGATTGTATATTTTTTGTTTTCAATCAACCCTCTATAAAAATGTCACCTATTACGATCAAAGCAGTTATTTTCTCTGGTAAAGTTACATCATTTTTATACTGTTCTTTCTTTTTGTCTGATATTCCGATCTTTTCCAAACCTTTTTAACACTTTGTTAGATGATCCTATATGTCTAGAATCATGTTTCTTGATCGCATTATTGATCTTATATATGTACTTCACTGCGTGTATTTTTATATAATTTGAGTCCGTCTCTTATTCTTACCAAAAGCACATTTTTTGAGAAATATATTCAGTTTATATTTTCGGCTAATTTTTGATGCGTTTATAGATCTGTTGTGCGGCTTGCTACATGACTGCAACATCAGAGATATTCTTGGGATTTTAGGTTGATGTACTTGTCCTCATTTTATTATTAATAGTTTGAAAAATATTAGAGTCATCTTTGTTGTATGAAATTCTTCTTGTCCTTTAAAATTAAGGGATGTTTGTCTTTCTTAAGCTTTAGTATATTTCAATAAATTCCCTTCTATTTAAGTAGACTCTTCTATATTATTCAATTCCGAAATCGGATGGTTCACTTAATTTTAGTCTTTATGAGTTTTTGATGTTTTCAGCATCAAATCGTTTGACAACAGAATTTTCTCCATTTTTATCTATTGATATTTTCATCGCTTTTTTTAGTTCCTGTTGGGACAAATTAAATTATAATTCCTCTTTATATTATTTATGGAGTTTCTACTATCCGAAGCGTTAGATACGATGAAAGCTAAATAGTTTTCCTGCATAGGCATCCTGAACCCTTATATCCAAATAATGTTCTTGATGTGAAGATCGATTCTAACATCAGATATCTTGTTGTTTTTTTCTAGGTCGTATGCTCATTTTCCATGCTACCATGCCATATTGCTCTGTTACAACCGAGTTTTCGCAATTTTTTGTCTTTGTAGTGCACTGCTCTGGTTACTCTGTTTTCCCCTTTACATTATATATTTTTATGGTAATATTCGTATTTTTATTTTTATTTCAAAATACTGCACTACATATTAACAGTATATATTCGAAGCTATAGGAAATTAACCAATGACTTAAATAATAAGCTTTAAATGGTAAAAAACAAATTAAACAAGAATTTTAAGTAGCTTTCTTAAAAAATTAAGTTTCTAAAGAATCAAAATAACAGATGTTATAAATTAAGCATTATATATATACTGACCTTAAATGTACATACTCACAAACAACTGTATTATAAAATCATATTTATTTTGCATCTATCTTTTATTTTTATAAAAAAAGTTGTGATTTTCTTTGTGGAGTGCAAAATTTTTGTAAAACGCTTGTTTTATCAATCTAAAATATAATTCTTTGATTCAGTCAATTATAAATGCTCATAGTTTAAAAATATCTATTTTCACTTGGAATTTGACAATTATTTCTTTTAATTTTGTTTATTGATTCGATTCTTCCATGTGGTTTGTATTTATATATACAAGATGATCCGCAACCAATTATAAAAGAATCATAATTTATGCAATTCATGAATTCTACAAAAAAAATCATATAGTATGAATGCACGCACAATAAATTTCTTAACATAGTATGCCTTTAGGTTGAGAGTGCAAAGCTAGTTTATGGCACATAAAATTTATTTTTTGGATATAACTGTTGTTTATTATATTATAACGTAAAGAATAGAAATCAAACACATAAGAAAGAGGAAAGTCTGTAAAATAAAGAGATCTATTAATGCTTGTTTATTTAGATATGCAGCATATTTATTCACATATTGTTTAAAATATTTCGCCAAACGTAATTATAACGCTAAAAAACCATTAAAAAAACAGAGCATGCCACTCTAAACGTTATGCACAAAATGACTTTTCATAAAAATTATCAGATATTGTTTGTAATATATAATGTATCATGTAATGCAACATGGGTGATGATAGCCTATTTTTCATAAAGATTTGACGATTAATCCAAGTTATGAACTAAATTGTGAAATAAATTTAAGTTATAGAACCTTAGCGAAAATTAATATTTATCAGTATTCAAAAAAAATAACTAGAGAATAAGATTTAACAATAAAAGAAGATTTAAAAGGTTTTAATAGGATGTTCACACGATAGTCGCTTCTATTTAAGCTTTAAATATAATTTCTATAGTTTAAACGAAAAATTTATCTATAAAGATATAATGGTGTTATAAAAACACACTTTTCAGTCATTATTTTTCTTCTTCTCCTTGAATTTTTACTTTAAAATATAAGGGACACAATAAATTAAAAATCAAGTTGAACTAATCTTATAAAAAAAGCTTAGTTATCGTATAAAAAAAATAAACCTCTAAATCTAAATAAAAAGTTTTCAATGGTACTATATGCGATTTGCGCGCATATGTGATTTTTTATAAAAAATTTGAGAAGCCATGGAAAAAAACGGAATTATTTTCTGTTATATTTAAATAGAAATACAATATTGGTTTTTCTGCATAAAACCATTCGATCTTGCAAATTTTCTTATTATAGATTATCAATATATTTTTTTGCACAATAATAAAATTGAATTTTTATTTAAAGTAATCTTATTTCGTCATAAAAAAAAATCGCGAAAACGCATTAGTACTTAAAAATAGATGATAAAATAAAGAATTTGACAATCCAGACACCTCTTACATCAATTATTCATTCATATAATACCAATTCTTGGCTTTGATTACTTGCACATGCGTTCGAAATTCAGTCAAGTAGTTTTAAACGCCATTATTAAGTTTTAACAATAACATACTATACTGTGGGTCGGTTATATCGTGTTTTCCTGTACTTTTCGCTCTTTTCGTAAATAATAATGGTTTGGTAAAAATAAATGTGAAGTGTGAGAAAAATTTGCACATATAACAATTAAGATTAAAAATTTTAGAACGAATATTTCAATCCTAAATCATTGTCATGATAAAAATACGTGGATCACAATTAAAAATTCCAACGTTTTTTATAGGGTATAATCATATTCTAATTTAGCGGAAAGATTTGCATAAAATCATTCAAATTTATTAGTAAAATGAAAATTTTTTGTGATAAGAACAAAAGAAGAAAGAAATGTATATTCTGATATTTTATAATATAATTCATTTTTTTATGAATTTTAGCATAATATTGAAAAATTTAAATTTAAGACAACCTGTCAACAGTTCAAAATCAAACATCAAATTCATTGTGTCAATATGCACGTGTTTTACTACAGAGTACTCTGTATTTTATTTATGCTTGACACTACAACGTATGGAGTAAACGTAACTTATATTTTATAATTTAGTCAGACTTTTTAAATGTCTATTCATCTGCCAATCTCTGCATATTTAATAAGAAAAATCCATACTTTTCTGTTTCAGCAAATATTTGAATTTTTTATATAAAAAAATTTAAACATATTCTAAAGATAATGATGCTGTAAGAAATGCCGAAACAAATATTTCTGTCGTCTTTCAAACAGATGAATTTGTGTGAAATTCATGTAGTAAAATAAATTGACATTTATGTTTGGCTTTTCATCACTTTTTCAACGTAAACATACAAGATGAACTAACGATATAAAATTATTTATGAGTAAAATAAAACAGTAACCAGAACCTAGAGATGTTGTGTAAAAAATGTGAGCAACTTAAAGGTAATAAAATATTGAAATACGGTTGATGAAAATCATTGTGACTTTTTTTTTCGTATAAATCGGTTTTTACCCCAATACCCATAACATTTGACATCTTACTATAAGGACATAAAATTTACGCGTTTTATTAATATACACAATAAGATAAATATTTTCCTTTGAACGACGTGAAGAATATTTATAAAGCAAGACAATAGTAAATTTTATACAATAAAATATTTCTTTCAATTATGCATTTAAGCCTAGTTACCTTTTAAACTTATGAGTATGCCATAATAAATTCTAAAGCTTAAATTAGCTCGAATGCAATGTAATTTATAAATAAAAAAAGATTATTTTTTAATAATGAAAATATGCATGAAGCTTCCCATATAAAAAAAATAAGTCGCACATAGCTTCTGATGTATCAAGTAATAAAAAATGGTTCTTTTACGTGTAGCTGCGTATGTTCTACCTTTTAATACTCAAAATAGTTATTGATAGAGAGTATAACATAAAAAACATGTTGTTAAATATTAATTGCAGTAAACACACAAGTGATTGCTTTCAGCCATTAAAAAATCGATTGCATAAAATATATACAAGTTTTAGAATTTACTTGTATAAAATTTTTATTAATATAATTTGAGCTAAAAAAGACAATTTGGTTTTTATTTCTACTCAGATCCCGAAATATTTATAAACACATTTTATGCGTCCTTAAATCAAATAAAGAATTATTTTAATGATAAATACGCGTTTCAAAATAGGCTTTATCAAATTTTATATAAAGTAACTTAAAACCCGATTAAATTTTTTTTTATTTATAAATATAACCCTCATATAGATTTTAAACTTATATAGACTATACAGCACATACCCAAATATACATGATCATTTGAGTTACATCATTTTTTGCAGGTCTGAAAAAAAAGTTGTTGTTTCATGTGTGTTTTATGGCGTATATTGGTCAAGTGTATTGACTCTTCATAATCATTATAAAATTATAAAAATGCGAATATTTACAGAATTCTTCTAGAAAAATTATTTCATTACACTCTAAACGTCGTAAAAATGAAAAAATTTACTCATCATAAATCTTAAAAAAAAATATATGCAATTTAAATATATCCTTATTTAATTGATGATAAATTGCAATCGAAAATATCAGGCTGATTATATATCTAAAATTGTAGCCAATTTAAACTCTCACATTTTTACTCTCCAATCCCTTAACATTTCAAGCTACCAAAAATTATTAGATTTATAATTTTTTCGCGACTTACAAGTTAGTTGCGCATAATTTATTAACAAACAAATGTCAATTCAAAACCGTGTTAGAGTCATAATCAAATCATATATAACAAAAATTTGCTGATTTCTGCATTTATGCATGACCTTGTTAGTAAAACATGAACACATAAATACACTCAATGCCCTTTAACTTATATCGGGATCATATAGAAAAGTTAAGCAAAATATATTCACAACCTTTCCAATACGTAGTATAAATATATTAAAGGTAAAAAATTCCTTGAAAGTTTGTAAATCTACGATAAATTAAGAGTATATTTTAAATATAAATTTTTACCGAAACTTCTTTTCGTTTATTGTTAAATCAGAAACTGAAATTCGTTAAAAAAAACATGATTTAACACCTTAAAAGTTCTTTCCTGTGTTAAGGTAATTCTATTTGATTTATCAAACCTAAAGAGACCATCTATATAGTTCAATACGTTTAAATTTGCTTAAGTAATGACCTCATAGGATAAAGTAGGTCGTCTCACAATAAATTGTACATATTTTTCACACAGGTTACATTCGAAACTATAATTTGTGATTTTTTTTCTATAAAAGAAAATAGTTACAAGAAATAATGTCCTTCTATACTAGCTATTTCTCATGGTCAAGGAACTTTGTGAGCAAAAATCGAATAATATTCGGACAAAATTTATTCATAATTCTTTGTTCATGAAAGACATGTAAATTTTAACGCGAAAATAATAAATATATTTACCCTTTATTTACATCATTATAAAAATATGCTCCTATAATTATTATTATGTCCAAATCATTGATTATGAATACATCTTTTTATTCAAATTGATTTTTTATTCGCAATCTACGTAATTAATTGGGTTTTTAAAGTGACTAAATATTATTATAAAACGTCTGCTTAAAGAAAATACTTTATCACTAAAAATTTAGGGAATAAATGTGATAAATCGTTATTAAATGTTATAGTAGCTATTAGATTACTTTTTCTGATACATATATAAATTTAAAAAAGTAAATAAATTTCTAGATAAATAAAAACGATTCGTTCGTTCATAAAAATAGACATGCATCAATTATATTTATCTGGATGATATTTTTGAAAAATAAAATATTATTTTAGATAAGTAAATTATCAGAAACAAGCAATTTTCATGAAAATAAATCAGTATACTATTAGTCAAAATTTCAAACTCTAAAAATTGGAAAAAAAATGTTTATGTGATCATTTGATTTTTAACTATATATTATGGTTCTATTAAAGCCTAGGTTTGATTTATTGAAAAGATAAGGTCAATTTTCTTATAATCTTACAATTTTAACGATTTATTTCTTTTATTTTCTCATTCAAGACTTATAAATCAAATATTTTGTCGATCCGATTTTTTTTAAATATAAATTCTGCTTCAGCTGAGATCATTAACTCTTTGATATACGACTTGTAATATTTTAAATCACATAATTCATGATATGGTATACAAAAAATATAAAAATAAACGTAATATAAAAAAATACAAACTCTAGGATCGAAAAGACTCTTGAACAGATAATTATTGAGCGAGGAAGGGTTAGTGATACAAATTTAGCAGAGAAAGAGATAGTGAAAAGTATAGATGAAGTTTTTCAAGGATTGTATAGCACAATCTGTTTGAAAAAATATAAAAGTCAAACAAAAAACAACCAATAATTATAATATAAAATAATGCAATTTTTTTTAAAATAGTCTTAATTTTCTTATTTACAAATTGATAAAATCTATTTATTCTTAATAAGCACGAGAATACACCACAATTTATCTAGTATAGCATTTATAAGATTTAATCCAAATTTTTTATTTTGGTAAATCATGAATTATATTAGTGTCTTAAATAAAAGTAAAACGATATATTGTGTTTATTACTATCATTGTTGTTAAAAAATTAACAATATAATCATTCTCTTCAAATTATAATTAATTTACAAACCCAGGCATGACATTTGAAAATGACTTTTTGAAGCTTGACGATTTTGAAATAGGAAGATATCTTGGCTCAGGTCAATTTGGTCACGTATGGCTTGTCAAATATAAAAAAACAGGACATGTTGTAGCACTTAAGATATTAGAAAAAGTAAAGATTGTTTCGCCTTCTGATGCCAAGCAACTAAGAAGAGAAATTGAAATTCATTTAAAGCTAAAGCATAAAAATATACTAAGAATGCATGGATATTTCTACGATAAACTAAGAATATATTTAGTCTTAGAATATGCAGGAGGAGGAGAATTATTTGACATACTTCAACGATCGGTTAAATTTAATGAAACAACGAGTGCTAAATATATTTTACAGATAGCCAAAGCGATTAGATACATGCAATCACATGGCGTAATTCATCGTGATATTAAGCCAGAAAATATTCTTATAGGGAGTGATGATCATGTAAAGATTGCTGATTATGGTTGGGCTGTAAAGAATATAGACAATAGACGATATACATTCTGTGGAACTAAAGAATATCTTGCCCCGGAAATGCTATCTGGAGAAAATCATAATGTTTATTTAGATGTTTGGTGCTTAGGAATTTTAGCATTCGAATTTATTACCGGAAAAACGCCTTTTTGTGACAAGAATATGAAAGAATCACAGTTCAGAAGCAATATTAATAACATAGACATGAAATTTCCAAGTTATGTAAGTGAGGATGCAAAAGATTTTGTTTCGAAATTGCTAATTAAAGAGCCGTCTCAAAGAATGAAAATTGAAGATATTCCCTCGCATGACTGGATTATTAAGAATGTAAGTAATTTCGAAAGAAGCAATTTCTTTGACGATTAATTTATTTAATAGAAATATAGACATATTAGAGCGAAATAATTAAATTTTTTTCACATAACCCGCAGAATAAAACGTCGATCAAACATAAAACTACAAAACAATATATACCAAGCCTTGTATTGTTCAACACATAATATTTCATTCTAACATTAAAATAAGTTATGTTAATTCTATAAATTTCTTGATAATCTTACTTTTTACGCTTAATCAATTTACTATGATCAATATTTTCTTTGATATCCTCATCATCTATTATAACTAGGTTTAACGATTGTAAATATAGTTATTAACTTTTAAACTTACAATCAAAGAAAAAATTACTTTTATTTATGATCAACGCTATCTGACTAAAAAACACAATTGTTTTCGACCATACTGCGTTTTATAATTTTAATAATCAAAAAAAATCAAAATACACCAGCAGACCTCTTTGACTTAATTAAGTCATCAAAGAAATGTAAAAAAAAAATGTTTGAATTGTGGATTCACACTCAAAAATCATTATATTTTATTTTTACAAGACACTTGAACTCATCTCATTTAAGAGAAGAATAGCACTTTATTAATATAATCAGCGAAAGGTGTCAAAAGATGTCCAAATGAATTGTGCAACATTCCCAATGGGCTGACCATGTCTCAATAAATAAAAAAATAATAAAAAGAAACTTAACCCATAGATAAAAAATATTCGTACTTTATTTTTATAAAATACACGAAATTAAAAAAATTTGAAAATCACGTCTAAATAAAATTAGGATCGAAAACGGCATAAATAGGTGACATATAACAATTACTACGGAATTTAATCGTAAAATATGAAGCGAAGACATAAATTAGCCATGTAGTGAAAAATATATGGTCTAAGAACAATAAATAGAGACCATGTAGATTATAAAACCGCATGATTATATTTAATATAAATATTTGCCCTTCATGGTATAAAATTGACCACATAAAAAAATACATATTTTCATTCATACCTAAAACAATCCATTAAAGATATTAGAGATTGTATAAAGGCAAATTATTAACGGCATACTTTTTTGAATGTAGTTATAAATGGATTTTTATTATAACAATGAAAAAATTTATTTCATTTTGACTTTCATTTTCTTTTTTTCGAATTTATTTAGAATGTGATATAGTTTATTCTGAAATTTTATTACAATAAAGTTATGTTATAAACACTTCGCTGTAAAATCTTTGCTAAAAAGTCATAAAGGGCAAAAAAATTTCGTTGTATTATTTTTTTATTCGACACAGTAGTTAGCTGCCACTTATCTGTCGATTCAAAAGTTTTAGAAAGAATCTTGTTTCAGAATTGAATTCGTCATTATTTAAGAAACATATACACGGGATGCATCTACCAAAAGATGATATCTAAATATTTAAAGAAGTCAAATTAATAATAGAGAATAAAAGTCACAAAAAAAAAACAAAATATAATCAAAAAAATTATTTATTCAAGGCCATGACATATTTTGTTTATTAATTACAAAAAAATTAAGCCTGTAACTTAAAACAAAAATCATAACAAGCAATTAAGTCATACTTGATTTTTTACCATTAGTTTTATTTTGAGTTCATTTTATAATTTCTTTTTTAGATGCATAATTGAGGAAGTATAGAAAATAATTTGTAATTTTTTATTATCTAGTATAGCTTAATTTTCAGACTGAACAAATGGAGGTATTAAACAAAAAAATCATTTAAAAAATAGAGTTATAGTTAAGTGAAACATATAAAAGATAATTGATTTAACATAATCGAAAAATTATAGAAAAAATTGTTTTCAGGAAGCATTGTTTATTCCAGCCTCATTTAAAATTATTTTCCTTTCAAGCATCAACGTAAAAAATACATCTTTCAGACTTAAAAAAACCTTTTATATAAGCCTATAACTTCTCAAATATAAACAAGAATAAGCGAAAAGTTACTCGATGGCAGTATTGTTTATTTAGTGGTAATGACGAAGTTTCCATCTCTGATATTAAATAAGTGTGTTACTGCATATATTCTCGGTTTAAAATTATAAACCATATATATTTTCCTTTTTTGAACAACTTCAATAGTTTTATAAATCAAAATTTCATAAGTATGGGCAATTAAACATCGAATATCTAGTCGTTTACTTAGAAGTATAAAAACTCAATTCTATAATGAAAGATGAAATTAAAATGTATTTGCTATTTTTTAGGTTTTTTTTATAACGCTTAGTATTTGCGGTGAAATTTCACAGATAAAGTATATTCATGTGTGTTAATATTTTTTTTGGTGTGGTTTTATCAAAATTTAAAGTCTATGAATTATACCCCGCATTGAATCAAAAAAAAACGGTTTTAGCGTCTTAGAATAACTTTTTATATTTACATGTGAGATTGTATAAAATGAATTCATATAAAAATTTATTCAAAATTTAGTTATTTTATCACAATATCAACACATCATGATTAATAATTCTCTTCACAAAAAATATAAAAGAAAAACTAAACGAAGCTCTAATTTATTTAAATTAAATACAATGCTACTGTATAAATCACTAAAAGTATCTATTTGAAAGAATCATATTAGAAATTGAGTAACAATTACTTTTAATAATAACCAATATTGTTCTACAAATAATGAAGAAAAACATTTATTAAAGAAATAACGTAACAATATATAAAATATATAGCCAAACACATTATTAAAAGCAATAAATACCACAGTAAAAATAATCAGAATAAAAATTTATTTTCAAATAATACATAAAAACTCAATGGTGCATTAATCACGTTTAAGAATAAACAATAATGTAAAAGGGTATAAAAATAATATATGCATTAAATCATACAAACAATAATTATATTAATATATTCATAGTTTTGTTATTTTTCAAATACAAAAAAAAAGGTTTTTATCAACTATAACTAACATTAAAAAACAGATGAAAAGCATTACATTAAAATTAGCTTTTATTTTATCTTTTTTATGTCTTTTAAAACAAAGTTTCTCTTTATACAAACTTTAAAAATTTTGAGCGAAATTTTAATTTAAATTACAAAAATTATATACATGGTAATTAAATTATATATTTAAATTCATTATAATTATACAAATAGATTTTGAAAATATTCTTTAAAAAGGAAAAATTTTGTAAAGAGAAACTTATTATATTTAATTCAAATTAAATTACATATTGTATCGCTGTATCAAAGTATACATTTAATCCAAAAAAAAACCTTTATATGTATATTTTAGAATATTGGCATAATTTTTGCAAAGTTGTAGATTAAATCAAAGATAAAACTCTAAAAAGTGTGCTTTGATTTATGTAAAAAAAAATCAAGCCTCTAATAAAAATTACCATTTGGATTGGTTTAAAAAAAAATTATATGAAAATATTTTTAGTTTCAATCTTTGTACAATCCTAGATTCAAAATATAACACTAGTATTCTTGAAATCGAGTTTTATATAAATTGATTGAATATGAATAATTTTGAATGTAAAACTATTGAATCATAAACTAAAAGGAAAAACAAATGTATAAAAATCTTGTTTATGTTATAAAACTTAATTTAAAATATTTGAAAATTCAAAATAATAGATATAAGGTAGTGGCGTATTTATTATATAGAAGCTATATAATTTTATACGCTGAAATAAAAAAACATATTAAATTAACAAAATTATATACTAAAAATATACGAAAATATTTATGGAAAAAATAAAACGAATTTAGGGCATCATCCAGATTTCCGCATTTTATTTTCAGAAATAAATATAATATTTTCTATCCAATCTAAAGAATCAAAACCTCTGGATACATGATTTCGAGGAAAATATGGTAAATAGCATGTAGATTCTTATAAAAGATACTTTTCAGAATTGCTATTGTATCACAATTATCAAACTTTGAAAACCATATCTAAACTATAAAATGGATACAATCTAAGCTTATATTAAAAGTGCAATTAATTTTCTAACGAGCTTGTATAGTGATTAATATTATTTCATATAATAAATATCTAATTTTAAAATAGTTAATAGAAATTAGAAATACATTTGTGACTTTTACATAAAACTATATTTTCTGTTATTTCTTTTTTTTTATATGAATACTTCTTACATATATCGAATAAGGTAAACAATTTTTTTTAGAGAAGTAGATTTTAGCTGTTTTTTTTGCCAGCGTATTAAAGTGAAGCTTAGAACAGCGCCCTTATTTTGTAATTTTGGCAATATTACATATTACATGGTAATAATATTAATCTAGTGGTTTAAAACCGACATGCATGTCATGTTATAAGTTATGGGCTTTCTTTACCGTGGTTATGGTACAAGAATGAAAGCCATATTACACATATTATGTATACAATTTATTACCAGTTTATTATATAAATACCTATCATACTTGGCGCGATTCTATTAAATATTTAGATTGAATTTTTTAGGTGGAAGATTCGTATCACAATATCATATCCACACAATTATTTAAAAAGAATTCTTGCATGAAACATCTGATAAAATAAAAATACTTACTTTAGTGTGTAAGAATTATTTAAAGGTTTTTTTTGGCATATTTGATCAAGTAAAAAGGAGATATTTATAAAATTTATAGATGTACTACATAAATCATATATTATAAAATTTTATTTGCTACACAACCAAAGGAATTTTTTCCATAGAAATAAATATCTAATTTGTATCAAAAAAATTGATTTGCAGATTTCATATTCTTTAACGATCTAATATGCCTTTCTTTTTAAGATTTATATATTAATAACGCGTTAAATCGTAATAATAAGCCTTGTTACGACTCAGCCAATAAATATTTTGTTGAAAACATAAAAAACTTAGACAAAACAGGTAACTAAATATGAATATTGAACAATAAATTTATGATTGCTTTAATTAATATTTGAAAATCTAAAAATGTATCGAGTTTTTTTAACGAATAAAATATAGTAATATTGAAACATTGGGAAATTTAGATATACGCATATAAGTAACTCAGAGTATATAATAATTAGATAACTAAATAATATATCACAGCATAGAAAAAGTATTTATCTTTACAAGTCATTTTAATAATAAACTACTTTATGAAATATATCTAAAATGATAGTCATATTGCCAGCATCTATTCCAAACTAACAAAATAGCTTTATAAAAATTATTTGCTTATTAAATGCAAATATTAAGTTAATTGGTTACCTTGAATCACTTCAAGAAAAAATTTCTTCTTGCCGTTTTCAGATAAAATATATTTTTTAGTATGTAAAAAACACCACAGTGTAACAAATCTATTTGCTTAATGAAAACCTTAAAGCTTAAAATTTGATTTTAAAAAGTTATACTAGATATCTTCAGATTAATTTTTTATATAGTTTTACTGGATATATTCAGATAATATTTCTTAAATATTACCCCACAGATCAAAATTTTTTGTTAAAATGAAACTGCTTAATATTAAATTCAAATATTCCAAAAAAGTATAGTTATATTCAAATTTTTATTTGTATAAATGATACTGCTTAATATTAAATTCAAATTTTCTAAAAAATATAGTTCTATTCAAATTTTCTTTTTATAAATAAAAATGCATTTCAAGAATATAGGTTTATAAATATTACTCCACAGTTTAAATTTAATTTAAATAAAATTGCACTACAAAGATCCAAAATTTAATTTCTAAGACAATAATCCATAGATTTATAAATTTCGTGTAGATAAATTATACTACAAAGGTTTAAATTCAATTTTTTAAACAATTTAACTAAATTTTAATAAAAAACATAAAATAAGACTTTACAGCTTTAAACATAAATTTATATAAAAATGTCCTACAGATCACATTATATTATATAAGATATACATCGTAGCTTTAAATACTAATTATTTATAATTTATGCTGTGAATTCGATTGTAGATTTAAAATATCATAGTTGGGTCATATTAAGCAGTAAAATTAAAATAAATCCATATTTTCTACCCTTATTAAAGATATACATTTTTCCTTTATCTAAGATTTATTTATACGCATAATTGCCAAATAATATTCAATCTTATATCGCCATCTATAGAATTACGTTAGTGTATGATGAAAGACGACTTGTGAAGTAGTAAGTTAAGATTATATGCAGAAGAGCTGTTTCTTCGTAGTATTAAAGAAAATTATGTGCAATGTAAATAGGCAATCGAAAAAAAAACACGGAGTGGGCTTTTCTACATGCTAAATATATGTCAGGACCCAATTAAAATTATTATTCGGTTAGGAAACCTGTATTATAAAAACATTGCAAACAGATATAAAATCTTTCAAACATTTTATAAATTTTATTACAATACTATATCATAAATCATATTTTTTTGATCATAAACTTTGGGCTTCATATACATTGCATAAAAATGAACCAGTGTTGCAGGATAAAAATATAATCCATAGATTTTTATACATTAAAAATTATAGTTTTGGCACTTCTACATGTATGATCATGTAAAAAATTAAGATTCGTTGCATAAGTATTACTCCAATTTAGCATTTTGAGTTTAAAAATATTTTATCCAAACATATTTATTTATACTCAATGCCATTTATGATAATTAACTTACTTGACAAAAATATTATTTATCTATTATTTTCTATCACGTGAGAAATCGATAGATTTTTTTTTGCATTCTTATCTAATTATATGTTGTTGCCTATTTTCACAAAGATATTAGATTAAATCGGGTTTTTTCGAAATTTTATGATTTATCGTCTAATAAAGGAATGGGTTATTTTTTAAAGGATCCTTCTTAGATTTATAAATTAACGATCGCTTTTCTTTTTTTAACAGATTCATTTTGATTTTATAGGAAATTCATATTACTTACATAGCGAAGCAATAAACGATGTTCAAAAGGGTGAAAAGACAACACTGTACTTATTGTATTTCTGAAATATACGTCATCACTTATACATGTTTATGTTTTAATCAATCTACGCTGATCAAATATAACGCAAACACACATAAAATATGCATACATTGACATTAAATCAAAGTGTATGAAGAAAAAGAGGATATTAATCATTTAAAAACTATAATAAGCAGTCCTGGAATATTTAATTTACATACTACTGCCTTGATAATGTTAACATTCACATTTTAGTAGTACCACTGCTATTTTAAAGAGAATAAAATAGGATTTGCGGTATAATTAGAAATACAATAGATTTTTTGAAAATGCAATTATCTCTAGTGTCTGTAATAGAAGTCTAATGATTCATGAAAAAAAACCCAGCACTAAAAGAATAAAATTAATCTCTATACTCGCTTATGTGATATAAAAAGACTATTTAAGGTATTTCTTTATCGATGTAGTGCAAACAGAAAAATTTATACTTAAATGAACCCCTCCTCGTAAGATAATTTCAGAAACAATTTAAATTTCTGAAAATAACCTTCGCACTGACAACTTATCGAAACTTAAACATAGAGCATAAATTTATAAACAACTCAAAAGGTATCACTATTGAAAATGGAGATCATATAAAAAAATTGAAAACATTTGGTTGCAGTAAAAAAGTAAATCTGACAGAAATCGGTCTAATGAGGAAGATTTTGGGATGTTATATTGTTTGTATCTAGTTTTGACAAAGAAACATTATGAAATGTTTTTTGGATTTTAACAACAATAGTTTACAAGTGATAATATTTAAATTATAGTGGAATTACTTTTTGCAAGAGAATTTACCATATAATTTTAAATTTTCGCTTAAATAATTTTTGTTGGGTGTTTTTATGGCAACTTTAGTAGATTGTAAATTGCTTGGATTAATAAAATTAAAAAGCCGAAATGCATATGGGAAGTAACGAAAAAAATATTGGAAATTTTCTCTATAAATCAATCAAAATTATTCTTGACGAATTTAGCGTAGTCAAAAACTAGATTAATACATTAAAAATACACTTTGTCGTAGATTCACAAATTAAAACTTATTATTACGTAATTATCATTATGCTATTGTTACGTTTCAAACATCGAATTATTTTTATACTATCGCCATTAATATAATATTTTTTAAAATAAAACTTTCTAGATTTATGACATTTTATTTTAAATTTTAAGTAAATACTATAAAAGAATATTTTATATTTTATTGAATACGATTAGCATGAAAAAATGCAATATCATTTTAATTTTTATTTAAATTATGATGCGCGACAAAAAACAATTCCTTTTTTTCGATGAAATCAAAAATCTTTGTTCGAGGAATTAAGAAAATTTGACCCATACTTGATACAAATTCTTCTAACAATGCCACTATCAAACACATTTCCTGCCCAATCTGCAAATTTTTAGCCTTAATGGTTATATTTTGTTCTGGCGATGTCATGTTTATTAATTTAAGCAGATAAAAGTTAATTTTTTTGATATCGGTTCTTGAAGGATTATTTTTTTCTTGATCTTTTATTTCAACAATAGAAGATTTTCTCATTGCATGGCCCATTAATTTATGAAGTAAGATAAAATCACCCCTTATTGCTTGATATTCATCTATAAAAGTAGAGTTTTGCTCTTTTGTTTGTGTTACAGAAATTGCTAATGTTAGAAATGAAGTTAAATAAATAATTTTATCCATAAAAATAATTATCATTTCCTCTGCGTTTTTCGATAATAGAAGTTCAAGATCACGGTTTTTGCATCCTATTGTTTTAACATACAAGTAATCGTTTTTAATTGTCGATGATAATTTCGATCTTTCTTTTATGTTAGTTTGATTTGCGGGAAACTTATCTAAAATCTTATTTTGCTTCAAACTTTTTTTAACGGAAGCAAAATCGTTAGAATCGGATTCACTTGAATTCAAAACTTTATCATTGGCAATATCGATACCATATTTTCTGCTAGTTTGATTGAAAGAATTATCTTGATAAAGCATTAAAGCGTTTTCTTTACTTACATTAATGTTTTTGATACCATCATTATGTGATTTCGTTATAATATATAGGGGATGAATTTTAGTAAACGAATTTTTCGACAATTGAATATTTTGATTAGAAGTCAAATCAACATAAATGCCTTCATTTTCATTTTTCTGTAAAATATCTGTCGCTCTCAAATTTTTTGAAACTGATTTAAGTATTTTATCCTGGCTTTGTTTCTCTGGAATAGTATCTTTATTGCTTTCATTTGTATATTCTGAGTTTTCAATAGATCTGTTATAAATATTATATCCTTTTGCAACGCTTAACTGTTGTTTCTTAAATTCAGTATAAGACCCAATTCTTTTAAAAGACATCATAGTTTTTGATTGTTCTCTTTTATAAAATTGGGGTATATGCGTAAAGGAGCTTTTTTGATGATCATATTTTGATTTTCCTATTGAAGTATTTTGTCCAGTCAAATCCACGATGGTACTGATATCACTTAAATCAAAGGTTTTTTCTGTGATCTTTGAAATGTTTTTTTTCACTTTTTTTATGCTAAAAGTAAAATCGTTTGCATTTTTTTTAACTGATAACAAATTGGAAACATCAACACTTTTTATTTTACTATTATACGCCCCACATCTTAATTCATTATCTCTACTTATTATCAATTCTTTGTTCGAACCAGCAAAATTATCGTTTTCCATGATTACAGAATTTTCAGCTTCCGAATTGAATAAGTATTTGTTCTTTGTGCATTTAATATTGTCTTGTTTTGCTTTAGAAATTTTCTTTTTGCTTTCTTTTATATCAGTTTTTAGCTTTTGAAAGTTGAACAGGTCATCCGAGTTTTTTTTAGTGCATAGGGGCAAAAAACTATTGCTTTCTACATTGGGCATGTTATTTTGCAATATTTGATTGCTTGATGAAAAATTTATATGATAATTACTATTTATAGGATTTAAAGTTAATAATTTCTTACTTTCTTCTAAATTTTGCAATATTTGATTTCTTGATGAGAAATTTGAATGATAATTCATATTTATAGGATTTAAAGTTAATAATTTCTTACTTTCTTCTAAATTTTGCAATATTTGATTGCTTGATGAGAAATTTGAATGATAATTCATATTTATAGGATTTAAAGTTAATAATTTCTTACTTTCTTCTAAATTTTGCAATATTTGATTTCTTGATGAGAAATTTGAATGATAATTCATATTTATAGGATTAATAGTTAATAATTTCTTACTGTCTTCTAAATTTTGCAATATTAGAGTGTTAGAAAAAATGTTCAAATCCTGTTCCATGTTTATAGGATTAATATTTATATCTTTCTCGCATGGTTCTGAATTTTGCAATATTTGAGTGTTAGAAAAAATATTTAAATCCTGTTCCAGCTTTATATGATTAATATCAATATTTCTCTTATGTGTTTTAAAATAAGGGTAGATTTGGTTGTCAGAAACTATATTCAAATCCTGTTCGTGTTTTATATGATTAATAATTTCATCTTTCAGCTTTGGTTGATTATCAGGCAAAATCTGTTTTCTAGTGACAAAATTTGAATTTTCTTTCCTATTAATAGGTTCAATAGATTTATTTTCGCAATAACTTAACCAGTTTTTGACGTATGTACCTTTATCAGATTCGATCAAATAAATTTCATCGGTATCATTTACTTGATCAGGTATTTCTTTACTTAACTCATTTGATGCAAAAATTCCCATTTCTTTACATGGAGACTCCGTTGAAAAATTGATTTCTTTGTTCTTCGAGGGGGTAATAAATTTCTTTTTAAGTTCCTTTATTTGCATATTATTAGAAGGATCACAGATTTTAGCATTAGTTTTGGCTTCTAAATTATAATCAGGGTTATTTTTTGTATTTTTTTTGCCGATACTTTTAGAAATGCTATAGTTACTCAATTTTTTTAACTTTCTTTTGAGTTCGTTATCATATAGTGTAAGTTCTTTGGTGCTTGAGGTTTCAGAGTTTCCACAATCAAGATGTGCAGAATTTCTTAATAATAAATTATGCTTCTTATTGGTTTTAATTCGCTTGGGTGATCGCGAATGAACAAACAAATTTTTATCTTTGTTGTAAATACTTGCTTCTATCGGCCTTATTAATCTTTTCGTACTCCTATTCGAACCACCAATACCAGTATATTTATTTGCATCTACACTAGAATTTTCTCTCATATCCTTATTTTTTTCGCTAACATCTTTTAATACCTCAATTTTTCTTTTCTTGTCATTAATTTTTGTGCCACATAGGAAATTAAGAAAAATAAAAAAATATTGCATTATACTGAATTGGATCAAGAATATCATTTTCTGCTGCTACAAATATACTTATATAGTTAAAATGACTTGAAATGAAGTTACCTTTTTTAGATAACACTTTATATTTTATAAATCACATGATATTACTTTTTTAAGAAGTATTTTTGATGTGATTGAATTTTTCAATATTAACTGTCAAGTAATTTCGGCATATTTTTTATATGTAAATTTAAAAACTAACACAATATAAAAATATCAGATGTTGTTTTTTTATAAGGTTTTGGGGTTTGTTTATACCAAAAATTTGCTTTCTTTATTGTTATTCGAAGAAAAAAAAGAATAACCAAATACTAAATCATAAAATACAATCTGTTCGCTGCTAAGATTTAAATATATTTATAAAAAACTAGAGCAAAATAAATTTTGCGTTTTTCTGGGAAATAGAAATTATATAGACTGAATATTGTAAATCGCATATTTTATTTTCATTTTTTTTGTGGTGGTGTCGATTTATAAAACATTTATGTATGAACTTGTTAACCATTCACTTTTATTCATACCCTTTTTTTCTTGTTCACCAACCTTGAACTTAGTATTACATCTTTCTGATTTTAAAAGAACATATTTTTTAGATTTATAGTCAGATTTTTTTATAAAGTAGAACTATCACTTTTATGTAAATTTCTATACAGGGCTATTATATACTATCGTATTTATCTTTTTAAAATTATAAAACCATTTCATTTTGTTCTCAATCAATATATATGTACTTTTAACATAAAAATTATAGATTTTAACTTAAAGAAGAACGTGATTGTTACTCCGTGGCTAAATCATATTAGACCCTGGGCCATAACCACTTTTTTACATAATTCTAAATACTCTCCTCAATAAAAGACAAATATGTTCTAAGTTTCTATCTGTCTTATAATATGAATACATGCCATGATTTATATTGTTGAATTCGAGTTTAATGCGATTACATATCCATCCAATGTTACTATAAGTAAATAAAATATCTATTTATATGTGGCACCCAATATTATTCTAATTTTAGATTATCTCTTCAAGTATAACGCAATTTTTATTCCATGACCACATCATAAACATACACTTGGCTATATTAACTTCTCTCCTAATCTCCTTTATACCTCAGATCTATTTAAGACCTAAATAGACAAGTGTTACTTATAATCTTATACGTCAAATAATACTCTCAGTATAGCGTGTGACTTCGAGTTCATTCATGTTCTATGATACTGTGTTTCAAATACACCACAAATAACTACAGACAAACAATTTTTATAAGTTATTACAAAAAAAAACTTTAAGAATTTAACACACATTTGTATAAATTTTACTTTGTGCAATTTACAGTTTGATTATACAAAATTTAGGAAGTACAGCGGAAGCGAAGAATCATACAAAAAATGGTTAAGTGAGATACATCTATCAATTTTTCTTGTTATGCGAG